>NC_034409.1:61729574-61754442 GCF_002078875.1 Numida meleagris | reverse complement strand
GCAATCGCTACCGCCTCCCGGTCCTAACGCGTCATCATCGCACGAGGCCGCCGCCGCCAATCAGCGCCGCCCCCCCGCGCCTGCGCGCCACGCAACGGAAGGAAGGGCGGCCCGCGCACCTCGGTGCGTCTTGGGGGATGCAGGCGGCCCCTATCGGGGAAGGGAGGGGTGAGCGCGCCCCCCCGCCGCCGGGAGCCGGCTCTGATTGGCGGTGACGTTTCGGCGGGCTTTTGTTCTCCGCCGGCGCTGTTACCATGGCATGGGCGGTTGGTGGCGGCCGGGGCTGATGGCACCCAGGAAGGGCTGTGCCCGACGGCGCATCCTGCCTGCCTGCCTTCCTGCCTGCCTGCCTGCCCTCAGCCCCGGGCAGCGGGGGTTGTCCCGTGGCACTGCTTCCTGCGGGCCTTGTGCAGGCGGCAGTGTCACCTTTGGCCTCTTTCTGTCACGCACAGGAAATCCCCGGCCACGCGGTGGTGATCTGACAGAAAGGGGCCCCGGAGGGGTCACCCCGGGCGGGCAGAGTCTCGGGGCTGCGAGTCACCGGGAAACTTAGCAGTGAGGGCACAAAAAAAAAAACAAAACAAACAAACAAACAAACAAAAAGACAGGTGCGTTTGTGGGGTGGTGGAAAGTATAGGCAGAATGACAGAAAAAATCCGTGTGACACCAAGATCACGGTTTCTGAAACCTTGTCCTTGGGGAAAATGGTGGAAGAAACCCTGAGCCTGGATGTTGTGCATGAAGTCAAAAAGCTGAGGAAACAGCCTGCTAGGGGACAGTCCTGCACTGTGGAAAGGAACAGCTAGGTGATGGGAGAAGACTCCTGTGGTTCTACTCGCTTCTGGGCTTCTCAGAGGCACACTCCTACAAATTTGTACCCACACCCAGAAATTTAACCTCAAACAACTGGCTGCAGACGAGATGGTTAATGGAAGCAAAATCACCCCTGTAAATTAGTGTTTGAAACGCTGGCCCTGGATACCTACCAATATAAGATAAATATTCCTTAAAACCTTGTTTACAAAAATACGAATCCCTATTGTCTCCTTCAAAATATGTCCCGTCTCACACATTCATTAATGTCTTCAGGGTTTTGAAGGGAGAGGCATCGTTGCCACCCAACAAAGCGGCTCTACTGCCTGTATTTACAGTTTCATCAATCAAAATGCATTTTGACAGCACAACAGAGAGGAGCAGCTGCAGTGCCTGCTCAGGGCTCCACCCTGCCTGGCAGATGAAGCATTTCCTGCCCCACGTTTCAGTATTTCATCTGTAAAATGGTGCTAATGAATTTGAAATATTCTTGAGCTCCACTGGCAAAAAAAATGCATGGCAAAACTACGTGTCATTTTCATCTGTCATTTCCTGTCCCTCTAACTCGATGCGTACTCAGCTAGTGGAGAGGGAAATTGAGACAGGAGCACTGTTTCATTAAATATTAAATAAATGGAATTAAAGTGGTTTATTCTGGTTTAAGAGCCTGTAAAGAAAAAAAAAAAAAAAAAAAAAAAAAAGCAAAGCTGTGCTCTGCCATACAGAGCAAACATTTGGAAGCATTTGGAAGGACACATTTTAAAAAACTGAGTTATGTATTTCTTGGGCATTTTTAGGTAATTCCTAGAGTTCAGAGCATTAATATACCATATTCATTGCCTTAATTCTCTCTCTGAATGTTTTTGTTCTAAATACAGTCCTGCACGTTGTGAAAGTAGGCAGCTCATTAGTTAGCTCTGTTATTGTTCCTGAGCAAGAGAGAGCAAATTTGCCTGTGGTAAATGAAACTCCGAATAATGACAGTGAATTGCAAAGCGGCTGCCACTCTAAAGCCCTCAGCTGATGTTTTCTCAGCCAAAGAAGGGGACTGGCTGAACACTGATGCTGGCCGTGAGCAAAGCTGGGTCACAGTCAGCTCCGGCAGAGTGCCTGTGACATTCAGTGTGACACTGGCTCTACTCCACATCTGTTTTGTTTTGTTGTTGTTGTTTTCCGTGAAAGGCATCATTGTAATGTGTCCTTGCATGGTAATGTCTCATCCTGCTCACCCTGCACTGATCACGATGCTCCAGCAGTCATGCAAAGGACTGACACAACTACATGGCACTCTAGGAACAGCCAAAAGGCGAATCATTATTCAGAATAAAACTACCCTAGGGTAAGGAAGAACCGGAACATCTTTCTTACAGGATATGCCTTATTTCAGCAAGCCTTTAAACTGCTTCATCTCCACTGGCAAAAACATCTGCTGCCTTCTGAGCTCCCCAGGATGGTTGCAACCCTGTGACACCAGCACTGGGCAGCACTAATGGGGACAGGGCCTGGGGGCAGGGGTTACTATTTCCCTGGCCCCCAGTGAACCTTTGCCTGCTCATTCTGTTTGCATTTCCTTACAACAGTTTTGCCTATCTCATGCTCATTGCGTGCTCTGGCAGCATGCCGAGGGGTGGTGCTCACTGCAGCAGTCAGTGTGATGGCTGATGGCAGTGCCACGGGGCCATCAAACCCGGCTCCCTCTAGACACAGTGTGGGGAGGTAACTGTGGCATTCAGGTGGCCAACCTGATTGTCAGGTTTCTCCCTCCTGGGCAACGTGGTCCCTGAGTCACCGCCGGGCCATTTCAGGGGCAGCCTGCTGTCTGAACATGACCCAGGTCCAGCCTGCCAGTCCCAACCCCTGCGAGAAGAATAAATGAAATACAAAGAAGAGAGAGGCAGAAATTAATGAGCTCTGGCTCAAATTGTAAACTCCCTCTGTGAGGAAAACAAGAGGAGGGAAGCAAGAGTGGTGAAGCAGAGAGGATAGAAGAAGGTGGCAGCAATGATATCATCCTGTAAAGACAGAACAGCCACAACTATTAATGGGATTCCACAGAAAATTGTATGATGTCTTAGAGGCTTTTCAGTGCCTTCCTGGCCACTGCTGAGAGATCCCAATACATACTGTCTATTGGGAAGGAAAAATCAAAACGAGGCTCTCTCTTAAGTAGAAAGAACAAATTGCTTTAAAAGGTAAGCCTAGCTTTGGTGTTCTTCCAAAATGATATTATAAAATAATGGAAGTAAGGAAAACAACATTTTGGTAACATCTCTTTCTGTATGTGCTATGCAGACGTGTTGCCATGAGTGTGCCAGCGGGCAGCCCTGTTCTCTGCCAGTGCACAACAGAACTGGCACCGCTACACCTGGAGGACTTTCATGTAAACCTTCATGCCTGTGGTGCCCAGCGGATGCACGGCCTTGCCTCACTGTAAGGTCCTGGTCTGAGTGACTCTGGCATCGCCAGCTGAAACTGCACCTGTGGGGAACTGGCCTCCCATCACATCGCATCACATCAAAGGAGGGCTGCGGGCATTCTCTCAGTGCGCTCCTTAGAGCTGAGGCAACGCTCAGAGATCAGTGCTTAAGCAGGGTGTATTTCTTCTAGGGGTGGTTGTGGTGGAGAGGCATGGATGCAGAGTGTTACATCTGTTCATGCGGAAATGGAAAGAATGCTTTGGCTTTCCGTCTTACAAGGAAATGTTGGCTCTTTATGGAGGACAGGTGGCAAAGTCCAAATTAACAAATAGACAGAAAGCATTACGATGGCAAACAAATGAAATAAAACCAAATAACTTCCTTGGCACATGTCCCCTGTACACTCCAGCCACTTTTCCAGGCTTTTACACAATATCTAGTGGTTAAATACATTGATGGTTTTCGCTGGAAAAGGAGAAGGGCTTTTTTTAATCATAAGGCAAGAAGCCATGAACCCGTTCTCCATGTGCCTCACTGTGAAGGCATGCAAATTGTGGCTACTCACAGGTGAATTTTCCAGAGTCCACTCACTCAAGCAAAGACTGAGCCATAGTTCTGCTAGCTTTAGTAAACCCTTGCCTTGGTTTCCATTTTATGTCTGCTCACCTGTGTGGGGAAGAAATAAAGAAACTGCTTCTCCCAGCTCACAGAGACAGGAGAACTCCTGATCCTACTGTTTGTACTCTTGTTCTTTCTTTGAGGAAACGCTATGAGTAGGTCATGCCCTTTTGTATCCTAATGCAAAAAATAGACTTCAACTGTCATTTAAAGAGAGCTAAGAAAGAAGAGGGAACGGTAACAGCTTCAGGCCCTGCAGGAGAGGTCTGACAATGGGTAATTCGACAGGAAGGCACGAGCACACTGTGATCATTGTATTATTCAGTGGGCTTTTATTACTGTTATTCTGGGATTTACAACGGCTGATCATGATTCTTTTTGTCCCTTCTGGTATGTGTCCTGTTGGCCACAGAAATCTGTTTCACTTATCTTTGAGGCTGGTTATATTTAGACTTCAGAGCTGGCATGCTCATGACATGGCCCAGTCCCAAAGCCACTAGCTGTCTGCACTGGAACTGGAGCTGGGACAGGCTGCATGCTTGATGGTCTGTGCATCCATCAGTCCTTTTGTGTGCCCCCACCGCTCTGGCAAGGAGTCAGGGCATGGCCAGGATACACTTGTGGACCAAGGTTCATGCACCTCTGGGACCCATGATTTAGATGTAGCCAAAGTCTAACTTGGAGGAGAAGGGTTCCCTTTGTTATGAATGATATTACAGTAACATCTGCTCACTTGCTGCTGCACAAGAGGTCTTTCAGAGCCTGCCATCCAGTGAACTTGATTTCATAGAGTATCTTCTAGAAGCTACTTCATCTGACTGTAGTTAATGTAGTTAAACAAAAGCTAAATGAAAACGAATGCCCATATAAGCAGCTGGTTCTGGACAACCTTGTGACAGATATTTGAGAAATGCCCTTTAGTCGCTGGAAGGTATTTCTCCTTGAGATGTTCTGTGTATGTGTCAACTGATGAAAATCCTGCCTGTATTTCTGCAGCCACAGGTGATTAGGAGTTGCTCCCCAGTGTAATTCAAATCTACCAGGCTTCTCCCAGGACAGGTCAAGTGAGCAGAGAGAGACCTTTGCATGTTCGATTGTATATGACTGAACAAGATCTGCTTCATCTGTGCTTTATCAGGGCTATAAAACTTGGGTCTGTGTAGACAGCATAAGGTAAACTTAAACTACAAGTCAGGTTCAACGTTGCTGTTTCCTGAATTGCGAAAGGCAGCAGTCTCTCAGTTACATTGAGCTCTGTGTAGGCACAAACTTCCTGGAGACAAAGTATAGGAACCTCCAAACAATGCAAGTGGCTGAGACTCCACTGGTGTTAAAAGGTTTGTTAAAATTTTCTCACAACCCTGCCATTACCTTTTTTTATTGTAATTACTATCAAGTTTCAGTTTGTTCTGGGGTCAGCTGTTGCTTAGCTTACTTTGCAGCAGAGTGTACTGAGGCCTCATTCATTCACTTTATAACTTATATATTACCAACCAGTTGGAAAATGATGACAGATTAGCATCCTGTTCTGCTCCGTTTAGGAGCTGATGTTCACTGACTTGCAATAACCGTGTATTTGCGTAGTGCCTTTAACTCCAAAATATTTTAGTTTTACATGACTTACGGGTGGTCATTTCTATCAGCCTTGAAGTGCAGTGACTTCAGGGTTGGAATGTGGCAATCAGTTACCAGCACACTCTATTAAATAGCACATTGTGTGAATATCTTATCCATATGAAACTGCAAACAGAATTTAAGCAGGCAGGTATTTGATTCAGAAACCAGGCTACTATCCCTAAGCCTTACTCTTACTCCAAGATATTCAATGGCCACAAAAACAAGTTCTGTGTTTCACCTCTGTTTTGTTAAACAGCCTTTCCTCTCTGAGGCTCCTGCTGAGCCCCCAAAACCACCACTATGCATCAGAAAAATGAAGTATTCTGTTCCTCATTTTATGTAGGAGACTGGAGATTACAATGCAAAGAAATGAAGTAACTTGAAGACTGCAAAGCAGGTCACTGGCAGAGCTCAGAATGAAGCTTAGCTCTCCATCCCCACATCCCTCTACAACTTTGTAGCTTCAAACACAGCTTCAAACCCATCATTTTTGAACTTCCATGGTAGAGAAGCAGTTCTGTTAGAGTTTACAGACTGACTTTCTTTGGCTTTGCATCAAACTGAACTTGCCGTGCTCTGACTTATTTTAATACTTACGGCCACCCTGAGGGGGTTGGTTCTCCGATGTGTGAGTGCCACAGAAATTAAGTTTTAAGCTAGCGCAGAGTGAAATCACATTTTTGGATACAAAACTCCCAGAAAGATGAGAAGACTGAAACCTAGGTCTTGTAAAACAAAACAAAACAAAAAAGGGGGGTGGGGTGGGAGGAGGAGGGAAAAAAGAACGGTCACTACTCTCCTATATCTCTATGGTCCCAGTCCAGTAGGACCTACTGGCTCCAAGCAGGCTGCCAGAGGTCCAGAGTTCTGGGACAAATAGCCAAAATCATCGTTTTTCCATCCAGACAAAATTTTGAGTGGAAAAAGAAGGACATACCCAGGGACATCCAGACGAATAGCAGTCCCTAACAATGCCAACTTTTCCGCTCCCAAAGTTGTTTACACCCACAAAATTAACTGTGGTGCCAAACAGCAAGGAGAGTTGGGACTCCCTTAAATGTGTGGTCTTTGTTGGGAAGGCCAAGTGAAATCATTTGGAATTATTAGACACATTAACAATGCCTGAGGGTGCCATATACAAATAGCTGACACCGTCAAGGACTGATGCAATGAGGATGGACAAGAACATGAAGTGAGGATGGTGGGTGGAAAGGTCTTTTTAGATGTATCCAAGGTAGAGCAAGTTTTACTGCTAGGCTAGAAACGTTCAGTATCCCAGGAGTGAATAGCTCACACATTTGATCTGATCTTGGGCTCAGTCCAGCTCCCACTGAAGTTTAATGGGAGTTGGATCAGGCCATTGCACTCACATTTTTTCCATGCATGGAAAACTATTTCCGTTACTTTGAATTACAATACCACTGGCTTTGGATTTTATATAATAAAATAAATCTAGGCCACTGTTTATATTCCAAGAAACTGCATTCTGGGATGCCAGCAAATATATTGCCTGCTGGAGTAAAAAAAATAAAATAAAAACTGGACACATTGGTTTAAAAAAACAACGGCTCCTAATTATTAAACATAATTTTTCTTCCTTCTGCTTTTCTGGAGTCCTCAAATATTTGAAGTATGAAAGGTACATATAAATTCTTCTCCGGTGGTTGAAATGGTGGAATCTGTAAAACTGCAATACTTTATGAGAAACAGAGGTTTAATACAAAAAATATAATCTTCACGACTGCCTCTTTGCTTATTGGCATATTTTGTGCATTTTAAAATTTACAGTTAGAAACCCCTTCGGAATGCCAGTAAGAAAGAGAACGTGCATTAACAAAGCCTTGTATTTTTGGGACTGGCCTCTCCTGATTGTTCTCTGACTGCAAATGAACTCTGCAGATGCCAGGAGGCAGAGGAAACGTCTTGTGCTAGAAATGGCGTTTGTTCCCTGCTTTATGAATTGGACTCCAAAGCGGTAAGACTGGGTAGCAGGCACCAGTGACGGCTTCTGCCCTGCTACAATTTTATTATACTCTGACATACCAACAAAAAGTGCACAAAAGACTTTGAGTGGTGAAGATACGCCCACATTCTGGGGGCAAACTTACCTGCCGTTAGTTTATGCTGAGGAAGAGCAAGGCCCCCATACTCTGAAATACAAAGCAGCAAAATAAAGAGCCCCAAAAAATAAAAGAAAACCACGCATATACACAAGCAACAGAGGGAAAGAGATCTCATTGAGGGGTGTTTAATGTTAAAGAGAAACTATACATCTGGGACGGTGGTGAGGAGGATTCAACAGAGCCAAACAAGGTGACCACCTGCACCCACTCCAAAGAGGAAAGATGGCAGCGGCACGAGGAGTGCTTATGCAGTTGTGTGCACAAAACTTCTGGCAGAACATGAAGTATATCTCCCTTGCAAAAATCCCTGGGCATCGGCAACTTCTCTACAATGACAAGTTTCAGCATGGGATTAAAAGGAGAAGTTCTCCCTCTTGTATACTGCCACGTAGACTGAGCTCGACAGCCTTCTCCTGTATCCAGGCGGCATGGAGGAGCTGGGTACTGGCTTCGCTTGGACTCCCAGCCACAGGTCTCACTTTCCCTCCTCACAGCAGCATGCAGGCCTTCTGCCACCATGTTGTGGGCTTTGCAGCGTCCAGGAATGCTTTACATGACTGTGGAGTTTAAGCTGTGTTCTTGTGTGTGAGCCTTGGCTAACTTTCCCTTCCACGTGACGAAGCCCTTTAGAGGGATCAAGAATTGGTTCCAAAATCCCTGCTGGGGTTTAGTGGGGTGGCATGGCTTGATACTCAGACAACCAGGACTCTGCCATGCCTGGCTGAAATTTCAGATGTCCAGGAACAACGCAGAATGCTGAGATGCAATGCCTAGATAGCAGGGAGCACCCACCTTTTTCTTTGCTGCCGACTTGGTTTCTGTCGTGAAATGGTGTGTGTGTGCGTGTGTGTGTGCAGGGGGCTCGCTCTGTCAGCACCTCTGTGGCCTCTTCGCCGTGCCCGGAGCCTCCGAGGGGAGATGCACACACACAAACCCCCCAGCAGAAGGGGAGGGATGGCAGAGCAGCCAGCCTGACGGGGGAAATCTCAAAACCAAAATGTCTCTTAAATAAGCTTCTTTAATTATTATCATCATCTGTTTATTTATACAAATATAAAATATATTTATATAGATTTATATAATATAGATTTGTTGCTTTGGTGGCTCTTTTCATTTACAGACGTACTGGTCAACGATCTCTGTGCACTTTTTACACTTGACGTAACAGCACCAATGGAACTTGCAGTGGCAACGCTCCACCTGGACGCTCTTGAACTGGTCGTAGCCCCGTCCGCAGCACATCAGCTCGCACCCATCCATGCCCTCTGAGGTCTTGTTGCACAGGCGGCCCTGCGTGCCCAGCGAGCCGGTGGTCTCATTGCGCAGGCAATAGTCCGGGCTGGGGTCGACGTAGACCAGGTCCTCCTGCGTGGGCATGTTGAAGCGGTTGTTCACAAGCTCCAGCTTGCCCTTGCGACTGATCCGCATGGCGGCCGCGCTGTCGTACTTCTCCTTCAGCAGGTCGCCTACCTTGCGGAAGTCTGCCAGCTGCAGCCAGCACGTCTTGAGGCTGCAGGAGCCTGACACACCGTGGCACTTGCAGGCCACGTCCGCCAGCTTGTACACGGCCTGTGGGAAAAGGAGCATGGTCAGCAACGCAGAATTCTCGCTAAGCTGGCAGCTGGCGTTCGGTACAATGAATCCACAATCGCATTTTTGTAACAGCTTTGATTATCCCCCCTCATTTCTGCTGTTTCATCCTTCAGAACAGATTAAAATCTCCTCTTCTCCTCTCTGGCTGCGATCCGGTTCCCTAAATATTTCTGGTCACGTTGCTGCTAACCATGACTTCCCCCATCCCACCTTCTTTTCCTCTGGCAGACTGCTGACTTGATGGCATGGTCAGGAACAGGAAAGACCATGGGGAAGAGCCCTATCCCTGTGCTTCTGGAAATTCCCCATGCCCCATGGACCACCCTACTGTATATTTTTCCCTTCCCAGTTGATACAAGGGAACACCTGGAAACCTGTTCATTTCCTGCCAACTAAAACAGGAACTGATGCTATCGCTCTAGGAATAGATCTGCATCCTTTTGGAACAAATCTATGAACCCATGCCTTTTCCTTCTCTCTCTGCTGAAGATCTCGTTGCCTGTGTTTCCGGAGGGATCCTTGTTTTTCAGAGAACAAGGCGCGGAGACAGTAGCAACCGTGTGGAAGGTGAACGCTTTCACGCTGACAGAGCCGTCCACATCTCTTGGATGCCTTACCAGTCTCCCAGAACAGCACAGATGCAAGCCCTAGCTGCAAATTTGCGCCATCTCGTGTCCATATACTCCACTGCACTAAAATCGCCGGTGCTAAGCTTCAAAAAGCAAACACACTTTTTGGTACTATCTTCTCTGAGATATTTTACATTCTGTTTTCAGAAGTCTAAGAGAGCTGTAGATGCACCATGCCCCTGAAAATGCAGCACCTTGTGCTGCAAGGTAGGACACCAAAATTAAAAAATGGTCTTGAGAATTTATACTAGCGAGTGCAAAACCCTCAGTAGAGCAAGTATGCGATGTACAGGAAAACAGTCCTCACTCTCGTTCTCCCTGCACTAGCAGGGAGGAGAGAGTGAAATTTAAAAACATTTTAGAATAACATAGCTCAAAACCTATGAAAAAAAAACCCTCAAGTGCAGGTCGTGTTTGTTCTTTCCATTAATTTCAGATGCAGGTACCAAACTGCTGGCTATGTGAGACCCTGTCAGCGCTTACAGGAACTCGGAGTTTACAAAGTGAAGAGCTGGCATCCGCGTTCAATCAGAGCTACCAAGTGTTACAGCATTTAACTTCCAGAGCTCTTTATGCTTTACATATGAGGCTGACATCTGCTCTCCCATGGCCATCTTGCCTCCCGCACATTCACAGGGCATCGCCTCTGCCAAATCCCACATGCCAAACAGAGCTATTTGGCATCGGCTGCAGAATTACCACCAGCTGCAACTAGGGTGGGGAGATCAAGGAACGTGAGAAAAAATAGGATGTTTTGAAGAAGTCGGAGATACGTCTTCTAGCCAGGCTTTCTGCTGAAGAAAGCAGCCAAAGTCTGAGGTTCCTTTCCTGCCTCACTCATTCACAAAGAAGAAAGTTTTTCAGCTCTCCACATTCGCTTGCCAAGAAACAAGCGATTAAGGTGATCCTGCAAACAAAGCCTTCTGCGTATGACTACACTGTGGACTAGCAGGGAGAGGTCAGAGTTCTCCTAAAGCAACTGGCGGCTCCTGCTCTAACAAACACCTAGTGCTTTTCACAGCTAGCAAAGATTCAGTTGGGCTTAATGGCTAAATCACACAGAGGCCAACCCAGCTCCCAAGAAAGTCAATGGGCTGAGTCCCAAAAACAGGGAAGCTTTAGTTCTGCTCCTTGGAGCTCAATTTGTGGAGGCAATCGCTCGCAGTGCAGCGTACCAGCTACAGGCTGGGAGTTGAGCAGTCATCTTGGATTGAACAGTAAGTGCAGAGGACCAACCACACCGCTACTTAAGGACTCCTGCTGCACTACAACCAGACAGAGCTATAGCTGAATTTCCCGAGCTCCAGACACTTACTATATCCTCACTGCATTGCCAGTCTGCTCGTTATGAGCTTTAGTTAGCACTTTTTGGTTATGGTTCCATCAAATCCCAGGCCACTCATGCCTCCTTTGCCCTTGCATATGTTTTTATAAAGTATTATGATTCTTCCTAATCCTAGGCTTTGTTCCTTTAGAAAAACACTGCAACCCGATCTCTCCCAGCTAATGTCATGGGGCTGAGTTCACTCCGACTTGGCTTTAAGCAACTGATGCTCAAAACATCTGGCCCGTGTGGGTGATGGCCGTGCGGGGGAACGCGAGCGCTACCAGTTACCACAGGTAAGCATGGCGCCGCTCAGCCCCCGCCATCGGCATCCCGCTGAGGTAACCCCGGCTTCAGCCTCTAAATGGCTCTCCCCTCTCCCCACGGCTGCCTGTATGGGGAGAAAACAGAGGAAATCGGAGAGCTCCTTTCTGACTGGGCGAGGGTCAAGGTAAAGAATAACAGACCCCACGTGTACTTCTGAAGGCAGGGCCTGATTGATGGCCGCGCCACTTAAGCAGGTTGAAAATGCCTCTAATGGAAAGGCTTAAAGCCCCTTCCCATAAGCCCAAGTTCTCTTCCAATTCTTTTCTTGCAAGAATGGGAACAGGAAGAGAATTAATGGGGAATTCCTATGTGGTCAATTAGCCAGACCCCCTTCCAGGCTCTCCTGGCACTGGCTTGAGTGACTGATGACTGAGGCCTGCCATATGCTGACTGGGTAAATAGTGCGGAAGGACTGACCACCACAGCCTGCCAGACAAGGGCGACAGATAAGGAATGGGAGAAAGAAGAGAGGGTAATGGAGACCAACTGGAAAAAAAGAGGCAGATGGAAGGAAAGAGCATATTGAGATAACAGCCAAAGACAAACAAACAAGGGCAATAAAGCCAGGAGCACTACCACACCGACTGTGACGTGGAGTGAAGGGGTGATGGGGTCAGGAGTGCCTGAAAGATAAAAGGACTCGGCTTCCTTCCCGGCCCTCTCAGCTCCTCATGAGAAGTGCTGAGAGCAGGGACGATCCTCTCTCCTGCCCTCAGAGCTCCAAAGGGTTCAAGAGAACTGTCTCACCTAGAGGAAACCGAGTGGGAACACCTGCCAAAAACCTGCCTAGAAATCAGAAACATCATCCACTCAAACATGGGCTGGGAAGTGGGAGCAAGGCTGCACAAGGGATGGCAGCTGGTGGTCACTTAGCAGTGCTCACTGCCGCATCCCCTTCAAGTACTCCTTTCCTGCAGCACCAATTTCAGGAATATGGAGTTACATATGCACCTTCTTACTTGCAAAACCAGAATCTCAGAAGCGAAAACATTCAGGAATGTAGGACTAGCTGGGACCTCCTTGGTTATTAAGTACAATCTCTTGCTATTGTAGGCACTACTTCAAGTAATGCTTTTCTTAAATGTATTGAGTGCCCTTTTCAAAGCAATTAGGTTTTCAGGCACCATTATTCTGATCACTATTCCAATGATAAAGTATCTTTTTCTAATTTCCAGCCTAAATGTATTCACTTTATGCCCATTTGCTCTTGTGCCAAATTGGCCTTTTGCTTAAAGAGTACTTTTCCTTCGCTATTATTTCTCCCACTAACATAGACATCAGTCATATCCTCTCTCAGCTTTCACTTCGCTAGGTTAAACATGGCAAGCTGTTCTAGCCTGCTTTCTTAAGATTCCTATCCCTTGGGTCAAGCACAACAACCCTTCTCTAGTCTGGGGTCATTTTACTCGGGAATATGAGAGCATACAGTATTTTGGGGCCTTACAAGAGCTTAATACAATGGCATTACTATTCCCCCATGTTTTACAAAAAGACTTTCCTTCTTATGTTGCAGAGTACTTGCCACCTTAGGAGACACATTGCATCTGCTGTCACCTACAGCTGACTGCTGCATACAACTCCTTTCTAGTTTCCTAATGAGTAAAAATGTTTTTCATACAGGACCTTGAAATGATTGTTGTAATGTAGTTTTGTTCGATGTGAAATTAGTTTCTCTTCTGTATCATAAAATCTGCTACCTCTGCATAATCAGCAAATTTTATCATCCCATTCCTAACTCTTGTGCCAAGGCCGAGAAGCAAAATTATTAAGTGTTGGTCTTGAGGCAAGTCCTTGAAGAACTCTGCTAATTAAGCTTTGTCAAGATCAATATGCATCTTTTCACACAACTTACTGACACCTTGCCTTGAACCAGTTTCTTATCCATCCCACAGTCACTGTATCTCTTATCTTTTCCAAGTGTTTCCATGTGGGAAATATATGAATTACCTCACAGAAGTTCAGCTAAATTGTTTAGCTGTCATTTTCCTATTGAATCTATTTTGCCTTTCAGTAAATCAGTGATGTTCTAAATGACGGTGTGAACAATCTTGAGAAATTTGAGATGTCCTCCTTGGAAGTAAACACTTCCAAGGTCACCCTGTCCATGCTGCCAGATGCCAGCTCTTTCAGAGTGCCAGGGCATTAACAGCGCTCTCCCTGTGTCTTGAAGGCTTTAAGCTTCCCAGTTTTTGCTTCCACCTTGGTGGTAATAATTTCCAGTTCTCTTTGCTGCCATGTTAACATGTTAACATTTCCAAGAGCCGAGAGGAAAGGCTGCCTTGTACTGGCCAGACAACCTCAGAATTTATAGCAATGTCACTTCAGATTTGTCTCAGGCTAGATCCATTCATATTCATCGCCTTTCCTGATTCCAGTGTCCCCATTTCTCACTACTCCCAAACCTTCATCTATCCAATCCACCCCAACACCCCTGTCCCATTTACTCCAAAGCCCCTCATTCTCCCAGCCCTTTGCTGCCACTGCTTGACCCCCATCCGAATCACAGAATTGTAGGGGTTGGAAGGGACATCTGGAGATCATCTAGTCCACTCAACCCAATCCCAAACTCCTCTCTGTCAGCAGCCCCCTGCACAATCCCACCCATCCCAGGTCTGCTGGCCCCGAACGTCAGTACTTGCTATTCATCTCCTCTTCCCCTATCTATCTGAGAACAAGAGCTGCCTCCTCCTGCCTTCCTCACCTCCACAGAGTGCCAGGAGCATCACCACTGCCCATCCCTGGGGCACTCTGCCTGGCTCTCCCCAGAAAGCACAGTCTCAGGAGGATTTACAATTCTACATTGCGAGCATTGACTCCTCTAAGCAAAAGTGCTGAGGACAGAAAAAGGCCTCTCTGATGAGCAGCAAACATATGGTAGCCCCCCCGCCGCGAGCAATGCCTCATTATATCTTGAAGCCCCAGGCAAAGCACTCACTTACTTTGGGGAGCAAAATTACTTTGTCTTTAAATTCAGCCCCATCCTCACTGAACAGCAGCTCCTTTCTTCCAATCTCTTTCAATTTACTAAGTTTTAAAAAAAACCCAAACTTCTGCTGTTTCTGTTACTACCCTTTGCAAGGTCTGACTCAGCTTGATTTTTCACTGTTCTCACTTCATCTTTACACTTCTTGACCTCTAAGACAGAGTTTTTTGTTATTTATTTGCTATCAGTTCTTTTTTTCCATTCTTCGTAGGCTCTTGGTCTATTCCTAACAGCTTCTTTGTGGTAGTTATTCATTCAGTGAGGTCTGGATATTCTTCCTAGAAGCTTTTTCCTCTTGCTTGGCATGCAGAATTGTAATGGCTTTAGCATCTTTGACTTGAAAAAGTTCCAGACCTCCTCCACATCATGTTCCTCGGCTGAGTTTACTAGCTGGCTCCCTTACTTTATCAGAGTTTGTTCTTTGAAATCCATAAGCTTAATTACACACCGGTTTATACTTTCATTCAATTTAATCTAAAGGACTTGTGTTCACCTAACCTAAGGTTATTTTCTGTGGCCATCTGCTCTACAGAGTCTACCAGAAACAACCTTGAAATAACATTGTCTTTTGCTGGGCCCTCAGGAAAGCTTTTGTCCAGGTCCTGAGCGAACCGGAGACAAAGAAATCGCCTCGAGGGTCTTGTCTGCAGAAGCACAAGCACTGCAGCACTCCAAGCACAGTTCAAACAACTTACTGCAGTTGTAGAAAAGGCAGCACAGAACTGGTTTTAGCTGTATCCCTAAAGAAGACACAGCTTTCTTCCATCAAAAACCATACCCTCATTTGAAATCACAACTCGGTTTCTCCTACATACAACAGCAATAGTAAGTCACGGTGATGTTTTAGCCACGCTGCAAAGCAAGCACCTTCTAACTTGATCTTCTAATTCAGATGTTACTGAAGTTCAGCCATCCCTCAAACTACTGATCATTTTCTATCCCTGGTTCTCTCAAGGCAACAGGACCAGCTGTTAAAAAGGCTGGTAACATTAACTCCCTGTTATACAAAGGACATGTAGTTGTAGTAATCCAAATTTGTGACTCCAGACATACAAGATATGCAAAGTATGTAATGCAGTGAAGATGTCACTTTTAGATTGCTGCTCCATGAGGGATGATCGTCCTTTCTAAGTAAATGCGGATTCTCCACCCTCCCAAGCAAAACAAATGAACAAAAAATTTAAAACAAAACAACTCAAACAAAAACCCACTGAGTTCCAGAGCTCTCAAGTCCACCCTTCTCTGCCTCCTGCAAATTTACTTCTATTTGATTTTGCAAAAGAAGTACAGAGTATTTACAGTGCTTCAAGCTGACACATCAATTTCACAACCGAAAAACAGAGCAGATATCTTTGGTGGTAAAATGAAGCTGAAATTATATGCAGAAAAGCAACACATGCATGGGAAAGGGGAAGATAATTCAGTAACAATTAGAAGTTAATGGCATAAAATTGATAAGGAGAAAGGATATTAGCTAAGAAAGTGTAAAAGAGCAATGCTGAGTACATGTAATTGTATTTTTAATGTGCATTAGATATAAAATTAACTTTAGAGAAGCTTGCTACTAAAGAGGAACGATATCATTCTTAAACACTCCTTGGGGAAGGCAAAAATATTCACGTAAGTATTCCCATCCTATATTTGGAAAGAAGAGGGATTACAGAGTTGTACTACACATAAACAATGGTACACCTTCCAGGCTGTTAATCACAGTCAGAGGAACTGTGTAAAAAGCAAATGCATATACACTGGATGCATTAAAAGGGGACAACTTCGCCTATATTTATGGCATCAGTCAGACCAACACCAGAGCTCGGCACATAATTTTGGTATATGAATTTTAAAGGATAACTGGAAAGAGAACACTGACGTGATGTGGAAGCAATCTGATGACTGATGAAAACATCTGCAAGTGAGAGACTAAAGTTCTCAACCAAGTTTGTCAAAAAAGAGAGTGGTGAATAAACTGCAGCAGAAAAATAATGCTGCGGAGAGGAAATTCTGATTGGTAAAGGGTTTTTCAATCTAGCTGTGAAAGTCAGAGGAAGAACTGATTGGAAGCTCACACCAGATAAATTCAAATGATAACGACGCACAGTGTCAAAAGAGTGAGGGTGATTAATGACAGTAGCATACTACAAAGAAGTTGATGGATTCTCCATCTCTAGTGGTCTGCAGAGCAAACACATCTGTCTTCTCAGAAAATGCCTGTTGCCCTGGTGCAAGTTATTTATTTTGCCCAATGCTGAGGTAACTGAGCAAGGTGTAAGCTTCAGAGACAGCCAGGCAGCCTGATTCTACGTTTGCTCCTGGCTTTATGTTCCCAAATATCTGAATGATGGCAGCAGCAGATTTCTCCACACACCAGCAGGCCGTTCTCTTCACCGTCACCCTGTCCTTTTGACAGCTCTGGGAAGCACATTTCTGAGACAAAAACCTGGAAAGTGTGCCACGAGAGCACCTAGTTTGTTTGGCAAAGGCTTACATGCCTGCACATACGTGCCATCCAGCATCCCAGCAGGCCCCAAAACACACAGGCTTTAGAGACAGTGGAAGTCAGCCACTAAAACTGCAATATTATATTGTCAAAGGAGTTACTGGGGCATCGCTGGACTATCCCTCACCAAACCTCCAAGTAATGTGGCATCCCGCTATCTCACAGCCTCTGAACCTCACCGACTAGGAAGGGTCAGTGTTCGTCTTACCCTGCGACCAGCCTCGTTGTTCTGCAGGTTCATCAGCATGCGGGCCTGCTCCTCGGAGCCCCTCACGTAGTTCTTCTCCCTCTCCTTGGCATCCACAAACTCCTTGGCGAAACGGTACCCGTACTCCACGTTATCCCCGCAGCCGCCCCACAGCCAGTCTCGGGGCAAGTCCTTGGGCCGGGCCGTGCGGCTGCAGCCACAGCTGGACAGCTCTCCTTCGCGGCAGGCACGGCTGATGGCGTTCACCACCCCGGCGGCGCTGACGGCATAGGTGAAAGCGGTCTCTCGGCTACCTGCAAGAGAATGCGAGAAGCAAATGAATGACAGACGAAGCTCTTTTAGCAAACAGTGTACAAAATTAACTGTTTGGCCAAGTGTAAAAGAAACAGTCTGCCCTGGTGAAGGGAGAGCTGCCCTAACACAGGCTGGCATTCCTATTGTGTTTTCCCTCCGTTAACAACCCCAGGCAATTGCCTGCCCAGGACTGGTAGTTTCTGTGTGACCAGGAACAAGACCAAACCTGCTTCTGACATGCACCAGGGAAGGGGGTGAGATTCTCGATATGGCCTGGAGGAGTATTCTTGGGAAGAACGTGCTCATCATGAGTTTGTAGTGCTGTTCCACAGGGATTATTATTTTTATTACTCTTATGGCTTGCCCAATTAAGAGCCCTGGAAACGCTAAGCCTTGCCCAAAAGAAACAGCAACGCCACAGGCAGGGACTGCTCAGCCTTCTTTCCATCCCTACTTCAGGTCAACCCTTAGAACCATAGAATCATTTTGAGTTGGAAGGGACCTTAAAGGGCATCTGGTCCAACTCCCCTGCAATGAACAGGGACACCCACAGGTAGATCAGGTTGTTCAGAGCCCCGTCCAGCCTGACCTTGAGTGTCTCCAGGGACGGGGCACCCACCACCTCTCTGGGTAGCCTGTTCTAGTGCCTCACCACCCTTACTGTGAAATACTTCTTCCTTCTGTCCAATCTAAATCTCTCCTCTTTTAGTTTGAAACCATTTCCCCTTGTCCTGTCACAACAGCCCCTGCTAAAGAGTCTGTCCCTTCCTTCTTATACCCTCCCATTAGACAGTGAAAGGCCACTCTCAGGTCACCTCACAGCCTTCTTTTCTCCAGCCTGAACAGCCCCAGCTCTCAGTCTGTCCTTGCAGGGTAGGTGTTCCATCCCTGGGATCATTCTTGTGGCCCTCCTCTGGATGCTCCGGTTTTAACCAGGAGGAACCAGGTTATTTATTTGCTGAAAATACAGCTGCTACCACCGAATCTGCCAAAAGCCATTGAGAACAACCAGTGAGGTTGGGGCTGTGCAAGGGGAGCATTTCATACAGCCAGATACCAGTCTAGGACTGCTTCACTTCAACTGGTACAAGCATATTTAAGGGGCACATCCGGTTTCATTTTGGCTAAATACAGTCAGCTGAGACTTGATTCAAGATAAACTATAGGAAACCATTTTTCCACTCAGTGGCAGAAGAAGCTCTCCCAACACTTACAGGACCGCAGTACTGGAAGAAGTCAGACTTTCCCATGCAGACAACAATAAATGAAAAGACCTCAGCGAAGCCCACAGAGGTGGTGGATGCCCCATCCCTGGAGACGCTCAAGGTCAGGCTGGACGGGGCTGTGAGCAACCTGATCTACCTGTGGGTGTCCCTGTTAATTGCAGGGGACTTGGAACCGATAGTCTTTAAAGGTCCCTTCCAACAGAAATGATTCTATGATTCTACGACTTTCTGCTTGCATGTGCATGAGACAGCCCTGCTCAGGATGCATTCAAGCAGCTGCTGCTGATCTCCTGCTCTCTGCTCCTGGCACAGATTCACCACAGCCAGAGCTGGGCACCAGCGCAGCCAGAGCACCACAGCATGGGCCAAATGCTGTGAATTGCCACAGTTCTGTGAGGGAGGGCAATCCAAACCTGCACTATCACCATACACTGTAATAAATACTTAAACCAACACCTCCAGAAATACTACATGAGTCACCCTGCTCCCAAGTGATAAAGAGTACAACTGCCAAAGCTTAATGGAATAAGCAATCTGATCCTGGTGGGCCGCAAACAGTGAACCCCAGCAAGAGGTGACCCTCAGATGCTCCCCAGTAAGGATGCTCCCACAGGGCAGGTGCCCCAGGAGCAGTTTGTCACCATGCTCAGTGCCAGCTCCCTCAGCAGGACCCAGCCAATGCTTTTGGTATGCTCTTGTTCCAATTTGCATGTGCCAACACTCTGCAATTAATAGCGGCTTATCACCAGCTTAGCGGTAATGACCCAAGACAAAGGCGAGGCTGTGAATGGCACTCACCTTCCAGAGCAACTTGGGATTCATTTTTTTTTTTCCCCTAAATGAGGGCTGTACACTGAGGGCTTCTGTCATGTGCACACGGAGTGATAAAATGCTACAGGTCACAGCACGCAGGGGAGAGTCATAAGGAAGAGGACTATGCCCCAAGAACCTTCCTGGACCGACAGGCAAAGAGGAGTGACTCCCAGTCAAGATAATTCAGCTGACACCGACCCATAGGGCAGTTGTGGTCCTTTTGCACTAACCAGTCCAGCTTTTTGCCCAGTGCAGGTAGTTTTAAGGTAATGGTCCACAGTGCAGCTTTACCACTGTGCCCATGCGGTGGGAGCCCTGCAGACAGAGCAGCCTTCCTGCTCTGTGCCCTGTGGGAGCCACGCTCCTCGTACCTGGAGAGATGGAAGCACACAGGGACAGGACCTCCTGGGGCTACAGCTTGCTCAGCAGAGGCTGCATGACTCCAGGTGCTTAGGATCCCTAACTCTGGCTGCGTATTCCTGTGCTGTGGCAGAGGCTGGCTTTGCACTTTCACTGTCCCCGTTTAAGCACCCACATGTTTCAGATGGAGCGGCACTCAACTCGTGTGCAGTCCCTGCATCTGCATAAGGAGCTCAGGGTGGTGCAGTTCCCAGGCGTGCACAAGAAGTTTGGGATGGTGCTGGGAGAGTCTGCAACGAGCAGCAGTAGTTTTTCTTCCCAGCTGCATGTGAAGCAGAACAAACCACGGTGCTGAGCTGATGCAGTTTTGGTTTGGGAGGCAGAATCGGATGTGTGCATGAAACCCTGTGCTAACAGAAAGCAAATTTGTAGCCAGCAGCTGCGGGCTTACATATCCCAGCCTTTGTTTGGTCTCACTGTGTTCTCTCTGCTCTCCTACCACGCTTCCAGCCTTGAGAAAGCATCAGGATGACAGCCCATCTTCTCAGAACCCACCTTAGTCCACTCTACTGCATCATCACCTCAGTGCTGGGTTCTTCCCTAAGCCTGCGTCCTGTAGGTGGGTGCCTGTCATGCTGCTGCTGACAGCCCGGGGCTGTGTGGGGCTCTGCCACCCCCCTCTGCCTGCCGGGCATCAGGCCTCCAGGAGCTGAATGAGGGAAATGGGAGAACCGACCCCGGCCAGGAGAATGAAGCAAAGGAGAAGGAAGTGTGTTGCTCTAGCTTTTTCTAATGGAAAAGTTGTAGCTTCAAAAGACTAAAGGGGAAAAAAAAAAAGCATTTCTCTGAAGTTTTCCTGTCTCCAGGAAAAGTATTTCTCTTTGTTCTTGTCTTTTTATGACTCCTTTTCTCCTTTTTGCATTTGAAAAGGCAGAAGAGATAAGATCTATGGCCCCAAAGAGGACGGACTGACCTGGAAGCCCCCCTCACCCGTAGAGGATCGCACTGTGGGAGATTACAGGCTGTGTATTCCCTTCTCCCCCAAGGACATGCCAGGACTTCTTGGGCTCTCTGCCCTCCTCTACATAAACGCAGAAATAAGGAATGTATCTGTATCTAATGCATGAATACACACATATGCCATCTAAAATCTGTCCTGACAGGACAAGAAGCATCTTCAGAAGGATGAATTTTGTACATCAGCAGATACTGTCGTTGAATAAGCCAGGAATTACATTCAAAAGCTAAGGGTGATTCTCACGTTATGATAACGCAAACACAAGGAAGAATCAACGTTAAAAAGCCGCTGACTTCCGTGCTACCGATTCCCCTGCAAATCCCTGTCCCGCTGGGCTGCATCGCCTCGCTGGCATGCACAGTGATTGAACACAGACCGAGCGGCTCTCCCGTTCCCGCGCTGAGCCAAGCGCTGCGAGGTGGGAAGCAAACCAACCTTCCAGGTTTCTGAGCGAACGCTCTCCTGAATTCCTCCCAGGCTTCGGACTCGGCCAGGGTAGGTTCTCCTCCCCTCAATAATCTAAGGCAGCTCAGGAAGTCACGTAGCATATGTCATGCCTGCAGCAGTGGGTGGGCAGCCTCGGGTTGCTGGCACACCGCACACCTTCTGGGCCCTCCTTATCTCCTTCCCCCTCTCCACATCTCCCTGGCATGCCTCTGCAGATATTCCAGTCTCCAGACCCTTCTCATTCCATTGGCACCACGTGCAGGGATACGGCTGTGGTCCAGGGTTGGGTTTAGGGGCTGAGAACATGAGACAGGCACACAGCGTGAACCCGGGGAAGAATGGTTTTATAGCCAACATGACCTGCGAGATTAAGGGGTTTGTTTTCTTATCTTAGCATCTCACTATAAAGTCAGCAAAAGTAAAATCAGAAGGTAGAGCCAAGAGGGAGGAGGAGAGGCAGCAAGCCCCTCCACAGTAACTTATCACAGACTTGGACATCAGTGATGAGTCCTCAGAAACCCTCCAGGCTGCCTCTGGTGACCATTTCCTTGCACTGGAGAACTGATATCACCGCCTGAACACGCTCCGTCAGTGCAGGGATCTAAAGGATCTAAGAACTCTCTGCTGGGACAGGCTCTTAAATGGTGGGCAGCCACAGGCTGTTGCCTCACTGACACCAGCAGGTCCCTCCCGGAGATTCCCCAGCACAAACCAAACAGCAGTGGGACCACTGGACCCAACCACCATGTACCCACACCACCTCCGTCCTCATCAAACCCCCAAACCACTCCCAGTTTAACCTAAAAGCATCAAATTGATTCTAAAAAGAAGGTCATAGAATCAGAGAATCATTAAGGCTGGAAAAGACCTCTAAGATCACTCAGTCCACTCATCAGCTCATCCCCACCATGCCCGCTACCCACGTTTCTCAGTGCCACCTCTACACAGATCTTGAACACCTCTGGGGCAGTGACTGCACCACCTCCCTGGGCAGCCTGTTCCAGTGCCTCACCACTCTTTCTGAGAAGTTTTTCTTAATATCCAGCCTGAACCTCCCCTGGTGCAAAGTGAGGTCATTACCTCTAATCCTATTGCTGTTACCTGGGAAAAGAGGCCGACTCCCCCCCCACTACAACCTTTCAGAGGTATCACTCATCTCCCAACACCCATCTCTTCCCCTCCACCCACGTGCCCACTGATCTCTCCCGACTGCTTTCCATCCTTCACCTTTCATCTGTATTTCCCCTTCAGTTCACACTGATTTTTTGTCAGGTTTGGAGTGTCCCTGCATCAGACAGGGGCTGCAGGAAGGTGCTGGAGAAGAGGAAGAGGGCTCTTTCCATGCATCCTTGTGGGGTCACTAGGATCATTCCGGGAATCTGTATATTACCTCATTCTTTGGGACATTAAGTTACACGGGAGGGAGGGACACCAGAAGGGTATTTGCTGTCCGTTCCCTTTGGCTGAGCTGCAGTTTCCATGCCCTGAAGCATAAGCTCTACTGACAACCTGGGATTGTGCACTCATCTGGCCGCCACCCTCACTATCAAACAACGAGAGATCAAGGATGCACAGATGCCTTGGATGTGTGTCAGCAGCTGAAAGTACGTGTCAGGAAACGGCGCTTCCCAAGGGCGCATCCCGGGGAAGAGGGAATTTGTTGGGGTGTGAGTGGGACAGATGGGCAGAAAGGCTGGGCTGGGAACGGCTCCGATGGGTTGGGTTAGGGACTGACACGCATGAAAATCCCTGAAATTCTCCAGAGAGGCATGTAAGAATTTCAGGATTGAACGGACACGATCACCCCAGCGCCCTATTGCCTTGACATTAAAGCTCTGAAGCTTTTTGAGTGAGCCTAAAAGGCACTAATAGATGCTGGGGGCAGCCGAGGCTGCAGGAAACCGTTCTCCAACCCTTATTAAGTGCTCTCCCTGACCCTAGAGCTGAGAAGTAGTGCTGGGCCTGGATTCTTCGGCATTAGTTGTGTGGGTGGGACGCAGAACCCCTTCCCACAGGGGCTGGAGTATGTGCATGTGTGTGTGTGTGTGTGTGAGCGGCTGTTTTAACACCTTTTCTTTATTGTCCTGGCTGTCGGACACATCAAACCCAGCCCGGATTTCTCAGTTTCTTGCCATCAGATGATTGCATTTCAAAAGGAGCCGGGACAATGCAACCAGGTCACACCTCAATTCAAGTGCAGCGATGGCCTGCCAATGCGCCCCGCACAGCCAGCGGGGCAGGAATTATAAAAATCCCTTCGGTTTACACAGAAAACAGCAGAGAAGGGAGGAGGGGGCCGATCCCAAGGGGGGAGCCCGCATTTCCCGCATCCCAGGGCCACGCTCCCTGTCCAAGGGCACTCCAGATGTTGGGAATGATAATGTAGGTCCATTGTTCCCCGCTCCAGCTTCTCTCCCTACCTCCAAACCGGTACACAAACAAAAGCAGCCCGTGTCCCACCTCCCTGGCTCCAGCCGTGGCTCCGTGTGGGCAGCTCCTGCGCACCAGGGAACTGGCAAGCTAAGGGCAGCGTTAGGAGCGGCGCAGACGGGGCACATCGTTTCCACGCGTGTATCTGAAGGGAGAGCGCTGCTCCTACCTATTTTCATGACCCGGCCGAAGACGGAGGTGTTGTCCACCGTGCTGCAGTTCCACCTGCGCTGCCGGAACTGGTACTGGCACTCCTTGATGGCACTGCGGGCCCCCTCGCCGATGAACACCATGTGCTCCTGGTAGAGCTGGCACAGCTTGCGCTGCCCCGGGGACAGCCCCGGCAGCTGGCTGCACACGGGCTGCGCGCCGATGATGTACATCTCCGGCCTCTGGATGGGGTTCATGGCCAACGACCTGCACGGAGAAACGTCCCACGGAGGTTGCGCTCCCACAGGCGCTCCCAGACCCAAGGGCTGGATGCGCCTCTCGCCTTCCCCTCCCTGCGCTGCCGGCTGAGAGACTTTCCCAGGGCTCGAGCGGGAGGAACCCGGCGTGGGGAGGGGACACAGAGCTCGGCACTTTCTCCGCGGGAGCGGAGCAGGAGCTGCTTCGCACGGAGCGCCGGCAGCCGTGTTCTCGGGCAGGGCTGTGCCCGCTGCTCCGGGGAAGGGGCTCCTTTTGCCGCGGACGGGAGACCTCACCCACCCTCTCCCCCATCACTCCCTCGCGCGAAGCCCGACCCCGCACCGAAGCCCTCCGGGACGCTGGCATCCCACCTCCCCAAAACCGGGGAGCTTTGAGGGCGGGCAGCGAGAGCACCCCGCGATGCGGCACTTCGCCGCCGCCGCTGCGCTCCGCCCGCCCCGGGACGCCCCCGGCCCCGGACAAAGGCTCCGCTCGGAGTCCCGCTCGCCCGCTCGCTCACTCACTCACTCACTCACCACCAGGAGTTGGCGTCGGCCACCGGCGAGGTGCAGCTGCAGAGGAGCGCGGCGGCGAGCGCCAGCCTCGGCCCCGTCATGGTGGGCTGCGGGCGGCGGCGGCGCTGTGGGTGCTGTGCGGGATCCTTGTGCAGCCGGGGCGGGCCGAGCGGCCGCCGGGCACCCACCTGGACGAGACGGCCATCGC
>NC_034409.1:61714223-61729366 GCF_002078875.1 Numida meleagris | reverse complement strand
AGCCGTCTTTGAAGTGCGCCCACCCGCCCTAGCGCCGGTGGTCCGCCGGTGCCCCCCGGACGGGACGGTGCCCGCAGCCCCGAGGCGGCAGGTGTGCGGGAGCCGTCGGGGCGCTTCAAAGCGCCGCGCTCGCCCCGCCGCCTTTGTAATGCGGGGGCCGGCTCGGAAATGCTCCCCCCCCTCCCCATCTCCCCGAAACGGCCTTCAAACGCGGCCCCGGGCAGGGGGAGGTCGGCGGCGCTGCGGGCCGGGCTGGCACCGGCGCCGGTCGGCTTTATGGGCAGGAGAAGGGGAGCCGGGCCGGGGTTGGTGAGAGGAGAGAGAGCTCCAAATGCCCTCTGGTCCCAACAGCCCAACGGGGGCAACCCGGCAGCCTCTCAGTGTACCGCCCTCAACACCGGACCCGCACGGGTACCACGACTAACGCTCCTCGTGCTGCAGGGAAAAGCGCGTCAGGGCTCACTCAGTCCTCGCAGTCCCGCCTGGCCCCACGCCACACACCACAGACAGACATCCCCAAGGCCACCCCCGGGCCTGGCATCCCTGGCTGTCCCCTCCTGCTGTCCCCACCGAGGCTCAAGCTGTGCCACAAGCACCGGGCCTTTTGTTCTGCCTCATGCAAGCGTGGCCCAAGCCACGGAATCACCAGACCCAGGGTCTCAGCCCTACTGAAGTATATTTTTCATTGAATTCCTCATGGCGCAATTGCTGCGTTTGTTTGCGGCACGCTTCGCTTCCTGCCCCGTCCAGATGTGCTCTACCTGCAGCTGGTGACCGGCCTCACCTGGCAGGCAGATGTGCGGCCGCCAGCGCCGAAATCGGCCCTGGGACAGAAAAGCCTTGTGTGACCCGCAGCCCACGCAGGAGGGGAGCTCCGCGGCCAGCACGGCGGGATCCACGGGGTAACTGTATTCACACCTTCATACCCTGCCTCTCCCTGCTCCCACGGCCCCGAGCACGATGGAGGGCTGGTGAGGGCTGAGCGCAGAGCTACGGATGGGGGCTGCTTCTATAGGGAATAGACAGAATGGAAAGTTTATCTCTGGGAGTCTGGGGAGGAAGGAAGTCGTGTATGGATGAATGGCTTTTCCATGACAAACAATGAAGCTGCACAGACACGGTGTGATGTCACCCCAAGAATTTCCAAGCCGGCTTCAGATACAGAAAATCCTTTTGCTGGTGGAGAAGAGCGTGTGCCACCTTTCCATTTCTACACAGCCAGTGGGAAGAATCAGGGCAAAAAACCCCAAAAAGATAAAACAGCCCCGGCTGTTTCACACACATGCACATGGCATGCACCACGCAAATAAATGACACGAAGGGAGAGGTGCATCTCCGTGCTTCGCTCTCACCACATCTCCTCATGGGTGCTGAGGAAGGAGATGCTTTGGTGGAAGATGTCTGAAACTCTGAACCCCAGCTCAAGTCTGCCTCTAGCACAAGTAGCTGCGAGTGATGGAGGTGCCAGCAACTTCCAAGTCAAAAGCTGCAAAGTGTTTGGCTGGTGGTGTGAAGAATACCACCAAGCCCCCTGCCTTGCTGCTATCTGTTGCTACTTGCCCTACAGGTCTTTAAAATGAGCTTTCAGTAAATAAGAAGCTTGGGTTAATGCACTCGAGCCTCCGCTGCCCTAGGCAATTGCCTACCGTGCTGCCTAAAATTAGTACCTCTGTTTGCCTTTGTTCAGTTTTCAGAGGTGACAACTGCGCCTGAAGCACGAGTTTGCACGCCAAGCGTTGGAAGTCACGCCAGAGAGCCCTTTCCCGATGCTGTTCCTGCCACGTGCACCGCAGCGAAGATGCGAGGCTCCAGGAAAGAAGGGGAGGTCGTGTCCATGAGATCATTCCCAAAGATTTGGCAGGCGGCGAAAAAGTTGAGCCCTGGCTGGAAGACAGCCCTGATAAACTGGAAAAGGAGAGCTGCTCGAGCAAACTCCTTGTCCTATACTGACTGTTTTCCAAGTATTTGGGATGTCCCCAAACGTGGCACAGATCTTTACTGAGTGCTATAGGCAGAGCTGAAAGAAAGTGTCTCTTTCCGCATAACTTAAATGATCACCATTCCTGCATCTCGTCTGCCTTCTCCCAGACTGGGGAGAACTGGACGTGCATTCTTCCTGTTATGATCACGAGCCTCTCTCAAGTTCCTGTTTATTTCTGTGACTTGACTGTGGTTCAGTGCCTGTTTCTCATGCCTCGCAACATCCAGCGCATCCAGAAACATTCATTGCTCTCTCCCTCTGGACTGACATGAGACACTTACTTGAGATGGGAAAAATATTCACTTAAGTAGAGTCTTCTCTATTCAAGGAGTCAGCAGAGAGACACAGGGCCCCACTGCTGGGAAGGAAGGCTTACATGTGTAAATCCGTGCTGTGGACAGCACCAAGAGATGTACCGTACCATTCCAATTACTCTACCTTCGCTTCTGGCAGCCAGGCTTGGTTTTAACCACAGCTCTTACCAGGGCTTCAGGAATCTCATCAAAGTTGCGTATCTGCCCATTCCACTCAATCAGTTTTGTAGGGAATACAGATTGGACACTCGCAGCCTTCACCCAGAAACCACATCATCTGTTATCCTCACAACCCACGCCTGTTTAGGATTCTGCTGCTCCTTGCTGACGACCAGTCCCTCCCTCAGCACTGTGCCACTGCGGTGCCGCACAGGTGTCCTCATTTCCTGGCCTAAACATGCTATTTTATATGTAGTATGATTATTACTTTGCCCGCACCAGTCACTCCGCAGGTCCAGCTTACAGAAGGTGTGACAAAGCCTCCTCCAAGCACCCCAGTGCCCATCTCTCTCCCTGTGCCATTGCCTTGCCTCGCCAACTTGATGCACGCCGTCTGTCTCCGCTGGAAGGGCAGATGATTCCCATTTACGTTCTGCTCCTTTCTTTTGGTACTTCTGCGCTCAGTTTGATCTCCTGATGCGCTCATGCGCTACCTTTTTCTGCATCTCATCACCTGCCACCCCACTGACAGATCCAGATTTCCTTTCACCTCTACCTCGCTCTTTCATTTTTCCATGGCTGCCCTGGCCAAGGGCACTTGGTCTCACTGTCACCAGGCCGTGTCGTGCACAAATGCCAAGACATAGCTGCCAGCCTCAGCAGCCCGGTGACAGCTGTCCCTGGAGTGCCTAACCACGGAGAGCAAGAATGGAGGAAGACAGCAAAGAAAGCAGAAGTACTGAAAACAAAAAGAGTTCAAACTGTTTTGGAAATAGACTGCACGTCCATTTGTACCAAAAAGAAGAGATATGATACAAATTTTCAGCAGAATGTGCATTCATGCAAACTTGATCTGAAAGAGTTGTATCAGTACATCAGCGTTGTGCAGGTTAGTCACCCTTTAAACCAAAGGCAAAACCTTCAAAATTAAGGTCTGCACACATTTAATAAAACTGTGCAGCTCAATCATTCATTGATTTTTTTTTCTTTTTAATTAAGTATTAGGAAGAAGGGGCTGTGTGATATTTCAGGGACAAACGATACAATCTTGTGAATAAATTTTCCGAGCATCCTAAAAGCTGTTTGCTTTATTTGGGTCCCTACACTGTCTGCAATCTCACCGGGCAAAAAGCTGTGACTCTTTCTCTAATTTCCAGTCTGAATGTGTTCGTGGTCAGCTCACACCCAGTTGTTCGTGTTGCCAGTTCATCCCTTAAAGCTCTGCAGGCCAAGACTGAGACTGCAGCCAGCAATCGCGTCCCACTGGCAGCAGTACTGGGGCCACGCATACCTCTGCCTCCCACCCCTGGGAGCCCACAGCAGCCCCATGCTGCAGGACACTGCCCTTCCAAGGTGATGATGTAAGCAGAAGTCAGCACATCTACACTGATAGACACAGATCTAGTCCCACGCTCCTGCCTCCCCAGTTCTGCAAGCCTGCCCTGTCCCTCGGCAGAAATAAAACTGAACTGGAAAAATCCCCAAGTCACTGGTGCGTTTCAAAAGCGATTCCAAAAAGCTCCTTTTTTTCTGCCTCTCTCCTCACCACAAGCTGCAGTGTGGCTGCTCGCTGGTGGCATAGGCACTACTAGAGCAGAGCCCCATCTCTCCTCCCGCAGCTCTGCTGGCCCAGTGGGGCTAACAAAAGCAAAAAGTTGCTTTGCATCAGGAGAGGCAGCGCAAAGTGCCACGGGCTGCTCTCCACCAGCCCCGAGGGCTGCAGAGCGTGCTCTGCCTCTTGCACATCCTGCGCTGCACGGAGGAGGGGGCTCTATCCTGCCAGGAGCTCAGCTTCAAAATGGGGAGTCTGACTTCAGAAGCCTCCACGGAAAACCAAGCCCCTTTCCTGCTTTTGACACAAAAAAAAAAAAAAATGTCGTAACCAGCAGAATCAAAACTCCAAGGGGTTAATCATCTGGAAAATGTAGGTGCTTATCTAACACCTCATCTGCTCAGAAAGTGCTGCTCCAGCCCGACATACGCTGCGTACACTGAGGAATCTGGCCTTCAGCCAGAGACGGAGGCGGGCAGGACCACTTCTTTCGACACAATGAGGGCTGATGTCACCTGTGAACGATGACACAGCTGCGGCATCAGATGGTGCGTTACTGTCACCAGCTCTCGGGATGGTACTGGTAGAAGGAAACAAACAACTACAGACAAGTTCTCATTCATGGCCAAACTCCACATGTGCATACGACTATGCATCAATCTATCAGAGGCCAGGGGGCTTGCCTTAGTATGGATCTTCAGAAGCAGCCATGGCTGGGAAGGAGGCTCAAGTCCTCTCCTGTAGCCAGACCTTACCCTGGGCACAAGCCTCCCCTCCCCGGTCACACCACGCTACACCACACCTTTATGCTGGCTGTGTTTCTGGCACTTAGTGTGCACTGCAGCAGTATTTCCAGCAGGGAGCACGTACAGAGCCCAGGCATGAACAGCCCTCGCCACGGTGTCTCTGTCTGGAGCGAGCTGGGGCTCTGACCTTGTGTCTGGTGACTACAGCAAGTGTTGGGTGAGGACTTTGTCTGCCTGGCACTGCTGCTGATTTGCTCTGCCATCTCGTTTGGGTTCTGACTAACTGGGAAGCTGGAATTCAGTCTCCTCATTCATCCAAGGGAGGTAGAGTAATTTCAGGACCAGTATCGTGACATTGCCTGCAGATGCTGTGATAGAGCAACTGGTCACTAGTGGCATTCCCCAGGGCCCAGCATTGGGGCTGGCCCTGTTTAATATCTTTACTGATGATCCAGATAAAGAGATTGAGTTCACCTTCATTAACTTTGCATCATTAAGTTTGCAGATGACACCAAGCTGGGAGGAAGTGTTGATCTACCCTCAGGGTAAGAAGGCCCTACAGAGGGACCTGGATAGGCTGGATCACTAGGCTGAGGCCAACTGTGTGAACTACAACAAAACCAAGTGTTGGGTCCTACGTTCTGGTCACAACAACCCCATGCAATGCCACAGGTTTGGGGCAGAGTGGCTGGAAATCTGTATTAGGAGGAAAAGGATCTGGGGGTGTTAGTTGACAGACGGCTGAACCTGAGCCAGCAGTGTGCCCAGTGGCCAAGGCCAACGGCATCCTGGCTTGGATCAGAAATAGCACAGCCAGCAGGAGCAGGGAGGTGATCATCCCTCTGTACTCAGCACTGGTGGAACCACACCTCAAGTACTGTGTTCAGTTTTGGGCCCCTCACTGCAAGAAAGACAATGAGGCTCTGGAGCGTGGCCAGAGATGGGCAATGGAGCTGTGAGGGGTCTGGAGCACAGGTCTTATGGGGAGCGGCTGAGGGAACTGGGATTGATCAGTCTGGAGAAGAGAAGGCTCAGGGGAGACCTTATCGCTCTCTACAGTGACCTGAAAGGAGGTTGTGGCAAGGTGGGGGTTGGACTCTTCTCCGAGGTAACTAGTGGTAATGGCCTTAAGTTGCACCAGGGGAGGTTCACATTGGATATTCGGAATAATTTATTCTCAGAAAGAGTGGTGAGGCATTGGAACACTGCCCAGGGAGGCGGTGGTCACCATTCCTGGAGGTGGTCAAGAACTGTGTGGATGTGGCACTGAGGGACATGGTCAGTGGGCATGGTGGGGATGGGCTGGGGTTGGACTGGATGATCTTAGAGGTCTTCTCCAACCTTAGTGATTCTATGATTCATGATTCCGTGATCTTGGCTTTGATGGACAAATACAATATCCATGCAGTGAAGCATGTCCTGCAAAAATAGTGTATTTGTAGAGAAGGTGAGGATTGCTTGCCTTGCAGGTGAGAAAAGCATGCTGTGCTGCATAGGAGGGTGAAATGAGTGCGGCCTTGTATGCTTGTTTGTTTCTGTAGAGCGCAGAAAGCCAGTGAATGAGGATATATGCACCTACCCCTGGGGTGGTCACTGTGTAGAAGAGAAGGAATCACCCAAATCTCTATTTTGCAGGGAAAGCAAGAGATCCTAGTACGGATTTATGCTGTTGCAGCAAAATAACTTCCTCACTTGGAGCAGAAGCCAGCTCTCTGATTGTCTTTCCTTCACTAGTGCTGACAGGGTGTGCTCAGCTCTTCGGTCAGGCCCAGTGCCATGCTGTACCAGGAGACTCATCACTAGCAGACGGTCATCAGCATTCCCAGCTCCTCTTCCACCAGCCCTGGTTTTTCCAGTACTCACTCCCTCTGATAATGTATTTCAAAAGCTTTGCATGAGTGGCCCTCGTATTGCTAAACACAAAGTGAAAACATTGTTATTTATGACACGAATGTGTCTGAAAATACAGTGGTGTTCACATTCACAAATACGTCCTAGAGAAGGCATGCATAGAAGACATCTGAAAAGAAATTTGTGCGTGGTGCATAACAATTATAATATGTTTTCATTTAGTCACTGTCTCCTCCATACACAAGGGAATATAACAAAATGTAACCAAACTCGCATATCCTTGCAAATAAGCACATTTCATACAAAGGTTAAACAAAAAAATCTGTTTAATGTCACTTTGGGGATTAGAGGAAACGGAGTAAAACAAACACGCAGAACAAACTTTGAGGGGTTGCTTCAGGAAAAGCACATGTGTGTGTGTGTGCCATCACATCTGCATATTCAATAAGTCTTGCTGGGACAGCTAGGGGAAAATAGGAAGCTGGAAATTTTCAGTGTGGGAATTAGATGGAAGAATGTGAACCATGCGAAAAAAAAACAAGCCGGGGCTGCCAGCTGACTTGCTAAAACACCAGTGCTCTCTAGGATCTGCTGAAACCCAGCGAGGCAGCATCCCCAGCAGGCCTGGGCCCAAGGCCTGGGCCCACCAGGAGCTGGGAAGCACTGGGGCCTGGACTTCTGTCACCTGCATCGTGCCTGGACTGCTGCGTACCATCCGTCAGGCAGTGGGAGCTCAAGCACCTACTGAGGCAGGTGCACGCCTCCCAACCAGGCCTTTGGGTCTGGGTTTCGCCACTGATGCAACAGGGCTAAAACTCCCTCAGAGCAACCAGAACCACCGCAGCACTCATGGTATAATCACTTATGTAGAGCTCTGACCCTGCCAAACGACACACACCGCAGAGATGCAGAGGAGTATTATTTAGTTACCTGCCGCTTCCCACGTCCTGGCAGCTGTTGCCATTCTATAAATATTTTCAGAGGTTTCTATATATCTAAAGGTTTTTTGTTTATGTTTCCTGCTTCGGGGCATTAAGAATAATCTTCAGACGAAAGGATTCGCTGTTCCAAGAGGAACATAAAGAATATAGCTTGCGTTTGCTGGCAAAAAGCGTGGAACAACAACACCAACAAGACTAGGAAAATAGTAGATCTCAGGGGTGAAATAGTGGAAAGAAAGCTGCTTTTCCATGTAATTCAGTCAGCTTGTATGCTGGGGGGAAAAAAAAATGACTAAAGGCAGTATTTCTATCTCATATTCTCTTATGTGTACACATTAAAAAAAAAAAAAACTTGGGAACCATCTTGATTAAAGAAAGTCGTGTTCTCATTATACATGACAGGGTTTGGCTATATGGAAGATTAACAAATATGCACCAGGCCAAGGGTTCCTTTTTTTCTGAAACAAGTTGGAAGAACCAGCATAAAACATGGACTTCGTCTTACCCATTGAATTTCCACCCCCAACACTGGAAGGGACCTCTAGAGATCATTGAGTCCAACTCCCCTGCCAAAGCAGGCTCCCTACACCAGGTTGCACAGGTGGGTGTCCAGACAGGTCTTGAACGTCTCCAGAGAAGGAGACTCCACAACCTCTCTGGGCAGCCTGTTCCAGCGCTCCATCACCCTCACCGTGAAGTTCTTATGCACATTTGTGCAGAACTTCCTATGCTTCAGTTTGTGGCCATTTCCCCTTGTCCCATCGCTGCGCACCACTGAAAAGTGTCTGGCCTTGTCCCTTTGCCTCCTGCACCTTACATATTTATAAACATTGATCAGATCCCCTCTGAGTCTTCTTTTCTCAAGGCTGAACAGACACAGGTCACTCAGCCTTTCCTCATAAGAGAGGTGCTCCAGGCCCTTTATCATCTTTGCGGCCCTCCGCTGTACTCCTTCCCGGAGATCCCTGTCGTTTTTGTACCGAGAAGCCCAGAACTGGACACAATACTCCAGGTGAGGCCTGATCAGGGCAAAGTAGAGGGGAGGATCACCTCCTGGTCACGCTCTTTTTAATGCACCCCGGGATGCCATTGGCCTTCTTGGCCACCAGGGCACACTGCTGGCTCATGGCCAACCTGTCGCCCACCAGGACCCCCAGGTTCCTCTCCAGAGAGCTCCTCTCCAGCAGGTCATCCGCCAACCTGTACTGGTACATGCGGTTATTTCTCCTTTCCCCCCACTCTGCTCGTATCTGTCTTTCACCTCACCCACACATTTTCAGAGATTTTCAAGATTTTTTTGTCATGTTCTACTAGATACCGCATTTAGGCCAATTTAGCAATTTGAGTGAGTGAGGTTTTAGAGTGCCTGCAAGTGCCCAAGAGCAGAAGCTACAACTGTTGCCACTTCTCTATATATCTACTGGAGTTGCAGAAAAAAACAAACAAACAAACAAACAAAAAACTTTTGGGAAATCAAGCAAATCTGGCACCAACACTTTCTAAACTATTACTTCTAGAAACACAGAATCACAGAATAATTTGAGTTGGAAGTGACCCTTAAAGGCCATCTGGCCCAAGCCCCTCCAATGCACAGGGACGCCCACAGGTAGATCAGGTTGCTCAGAGCCCTGTCCAGCCTGACCTTGAGCATCTCCAGGGATGGGGCATCCACCACCTCTCTGGGCAACCTGTTCCAGAGCTTAGCTACACTTTTCATAAAAACCTTTTTCCCTATATCCAATCTGAATCTCCCCTCCGATGCGAAAGTGACTTTCTTTTGGCCAGAACTAATACAAATTCCCCATTCTATAAAACATAATTTTGCATTTTTATCCTACATTCCATATGAAATTATATTTTCTAATTCTCACCTGCAGTTTCTGCTCCTTCACACTGGGCTGAAACTGTGGCACCAATTTTCACAGCATTTTTCCAAAACAGTACTACCTTATTTTTCAGTTTTCCTCTAAAGTCTTAATTGAAGCCAATGCTTGTAGGGCAGGTGACATAACTCTGTCCAATTCTAGTGAACTGCCAATTTTAGAAGGCTATTTACTACCTGAAAATGTGCCGGTGGCTGGTTTCCAGGGAGGGAGGAGTTAACAGTTAAAATCAACACTGCAGTAATCCTTGGGTGCAGAAATACTGTGGTTTAAGAACCATATGGCTACATCCATACCTCAGGCTGAGTTTACCTTCTTGTGAGGTTACCTCTGACTCTACCGAAGAGCTTATGAGTTACCCTCCTGTGGACCTCACTGCCAGCTGCCCCCAGAGTGGGACTTGCACAGGTGTGGATGCCTTCCTGTCCTTGGAGCTTCTGATGGAAGGGATCGGTGGCAAGTGTCCCTAATGGCCAAATAACCCTCGCTCACAAGCTGGCCAGAGCTGCTACATCTACCCTTCTGGCACGTGCTCTCCTCCCATCTCAGCAAACAGCCAGAACGTTCCCTCTTGTTCCAGCGGAATGTAACACAGCGTTTGCCCTTCCCTGCTGGGCACTGGCCCGTGCAGCTGCTGGAGGCAGCCTCCTCAGCGTGCTGCTGTGACAGTACCGCATGGCACGTCAGGTGCACGTGCCTGCGCCGGAGCTGTGGGGCTGCCCGCTTCAGCTCCGCTCGTAGAGGTCTCAGAGTTCAATCCCCAGGAATGGCTTAGGAAAGCAAGCACTACCTGAAAGGCCTCTTTGTTTTTCTGCCACTGTTTTTAATAATAATGATTACATCAGATGCTTCCCACCGTCTTGATCGTCTTTGGTTCTGCTAATAAAGGACAGACAAAGCCCCGCACTTAAAACAGCACCCAGTACAGCAAACTACAAGCGGTGAGGTTAGAGATTTTACACCCTGCCCTCCCAGAACACTTTCCCTTTGATGATTTTAGCCACTGGGTGCTGAGGTGCATACAAGCTACAACGGGTGTGACATGCATGGTGGAGCTGTGGTCAGGGCCCCAACCACTTCTCCCAGCCCCAGACAGCTCTGTCACACAGGAGCAGATGATAGGCAATAGGTACATGACATCCAAGCACAGCTGCCTGGACCATAATCATTTCGGTTCTCCCAGTAATCCTTTCATTTGGACTTGCTTCAATCTGCTTCAGCAGTGACAGTCAGTGGCCACTTTAATGGCAAAATGGGGAATATAATCCACAAATCCCACGCTTTATATCCTCTGACCATTCTTCCCCATATAAGCAGTTATATTCTTGGCAGTTATTGACTGAGAAGTAAAATCAAAACCTGGATAAAAACCTCTAATCCCATAGGCTCCAATTCAGAGCTGGTGTTTGCACTGAGACACCAGCTCTGAATTTCACCATGGTACACTGTATTTCGGATAAGCCACCCCCAACGCCAGAAAATACAGGGCAGAGCAGAATTACTTTGTGCAGGAGGAACCGTGTAATCCTAAAACACAGACTCACACAGCATCTCACCTTAAGAGACACGATACCTGCAATTTAAAAAACACTGCTTCTTAAATTATTTTTAAGGAATGCTTCATTGTGACCCAAGCTTCCCAACAAAGCTCTGCAACGCCAAAGGAGCCTAATGTTACAATTTCAAATAACCCAGTGACTAATTACACTTCCTTGATAATGTCTTGTCAAAAAATGATCGCAACCGGTATGAATTCCAAAGGGAATCCATTCACTTAGCAGCTCCATCCTGATGTACAGAGGTGCATACGAGTACAATATGTGTATATTTACTTACGCATCTAAAATATGCTCATGACACATGTTCTGCCTACACTTAAATGTACACGTCTTAATAGAGATCTTTGTCGGTAATTACGGGTTACGTTCACAGAAGAGTTGTAGGGGATCATTTTTTCTTTGTGCACAAGCAAAGAAAGCAAAACCTGAATCACGCCATCGCTGCTCTCCGACACCCTGCTAAGTGCCACAAAGCCCAGCAGCAGCACCCCGCCTCATGTGCAGCGCTGACACTGCACATTGTCTCCACAAGAAGCCAGCACCCTCATTGTGCTGAGCTAGAATATCGCGGTTCAGGTATCAGCAGTGCCAAAGGACCGCTTTGGTCTCCTCCCCAGAACAAAGCCATTTCCCAAATGAACTCTCAAGAAGTTCCTTCCACGAAGCCAACTGGAACCTGTTCAAGACAACGGGCTGTCTCAGGTCGAGCTGAGTTTTGTGGGCACACTGCAGATCTGACGGAGAAGGTCTGGAGACCAATTTGTGAAGGACAACTGCAGCCACCTGGAGCGAGGAGGACACTAGAACCTAAATTCCAAAGCAGCTTTAGCTGAACTCTTTCTTAAGCCAGTTACATTTTTTTTAGAAAGGAGAAATTTCCCCACTGTAGCCTGGGATGTGGAGAAATGCTTTAAACTGAGAAGCAACGCGGTGGTGGGCTGGACAAAAGGATTGAAAAATGCAGCACCAGCCAGCCACAGGAAATTAGCTAACAGGATTTATCAGGCTACACCCAAACAGCACGGGTCTGCAACCTCTGCACCAAACGCCAGTGGCTGACATCCATGCCTTGTTTTTTCCAAGGGTGGGAAGGGAAGCACCAATGCTTTAAATACCAGCCTGGATCTCTAGAGCCATCTGCATTAAAAGACGATGTAGGGTTTTGCTGCACTGTTGAAGCGGTTTTGTGCCACTTCTCTCCTGTGGCCCCAGTGGCCACCACCTATTGGCAAGGAAAAAGCCAGAAGCCAAGAAGATTCCTGTGGGTAAAATCATGAGCTTTCCATTCCAGGAAGCCGTAAAAACGCAGAAAGCACGTGGAACGGAGTGGCAGAAGAAAAGAAAGGAGAGGGAACGAATCTGCATTTGTTATCTCTTAAATGATCGACTGGAGCCAGGCATGGAACAGAACAAAACGCAATCCTGCAAGCTGGGAGAGACTGCGATGGAAACTGCAGAAAGACCTGGCGGATGCTACGCCCAACCACGCAGCAAGAGATGCACGACAGAAGAACGGCTCCCAATCCCTGAAGCCACGAGTGAGTTATGCAGATCCTCCTGAACCGCCGCCAAGCTAAACTGTCCAGCCTCTGCCGAACACTGGTATAACTGGGGAAAAAAAAAGAATGAAACATTTATCTGGCAAGTGCTTTCAAAAAGAGAAAGCGGCTGTTGGGAGCTGCTCAAGGGGCTGGAATGTCAGACACGGCTCCAGCGGGACAGATTAGCCGTCAGAGCGCGCAGAGGCAGGCAGAGATTTTTAATAAAACACAGTTTATCACATGGTGATTACCACCTCTTATTTGTACCATGAGATCACGATAAACATGGCACATATTTCCTTACTCCTGGAAAGACAGCCGGACAGCCACGTGATAAATTGCCCCTTTTCATGTACTTTTACTTTTCTTTCTAAACCTCTGCTTCCAAACATCTGTCACTTAGACAGAACAGACAATAAAAACCTACCAGGAACATACTTCATATCTTTCCCCCAAAAAGAGTCCAAGCCCCAGGGCTGTTCCATTTAGCACCTAAATCTTAACTGTTCGCAAGGAGGCACAGGCAGCTGAAACATAACGTGTGAGAAAGGGAACTTGGGGGTCTCCAAAAAATGTGTTGATAAGATATATTTAAAAAATATTTTGTGTTAACTTTGATGCCTTAAAGCACGCCCTTCCCCACTTTCCCCAAATGTGGTTCCAAAGGAAAGGGCTGAGGAATGGGAAATGCAACGTTACTTCCATGTAAGATTCTGCAACCAAATTTGGGATAATACGGCAGCAGCCTTCATTAGCGCTCTCTCAGAACGACTTGTAGAACTCGCTCTTGCTTTGCCAGTTATGAGTAATGCAACAACCACCAGGAGATCCCAACACCACCTCTGTGCCACTTCACTTCCACGTGCTGCCGGCTCTCTGCTGGACCCATCCCGCTTCTGAGCAGTCCTTCTTCAGCCGAACTTCCGCTCTTCTCCAGGCTGAGCAAACCAAGCGACCCCAGCCGCTCCTCACACACCTTCCATGCGTCTTTCACCTGTTCCTCACTTCACCTCAATGCTCCCCTTGGGCTGCAAGGTTCAAGATTTGCAGCACTGCTGCTCAGCACCATTCACCTGATCGTTTTCCTGTTAACCTGCTGGTTAAGCACCATCCTTAACACCGCAAAAAAAAGCCAAATAGTACCGCAAAGCTCAGGTCTCACCAGGTGACACCTGGCGTGGCATTGGGGCAGAGCTGCGGCTCCATGGTCGTTAAAACCAGCCATACCCTGCGCTGGATCACCCAGGAGTGCAGATTTGATCGGGATCAGGCCGAGGCATATATCACACTCCTGCTCAACGAGCCAGAGCGCACAGTGCAGAGCCGGAGCCAACGCTGGCTTTGCGCCAGCTGCAGGGGTGCAGACGATACCTGATCCAGCTGGGGCTGTGCTCGGTGATACCTGAGCCGGCTGAAAGTCTGCTCATAAAAAGTTAACCTGTCAGGAGCGTCGCGAGCTGACTCGAGCAGGAGGAGTGAATGAGCAGCAGGTCAGCACGTCCCATCGCGTGGCCAGGGAGTTGTACTGCTGGGCTCTGCGCACGGCCAAACCACAGCCTCACGCTGGTGGTGGTGCGTGTGCGTGCCAGGACCTCATGGCAGCATCAGGGCCTGTGAGTCTGTCAGCTCCCGCTGCCTCCAAATTGGAGCAGAAAGGAAAACCGTGCATTTAAACTCTGCTTGATCAACTAACACACGTGAGGATGGAGCCACGGGTGTTTCTGCCACAGACAAAGTCAGGAGATTATTAAAGTCGAGCCCATTCCTCCAGGCTGTTGAAAGTCTCGCTGTAAGGAACGTGTCAGAACCAGGCTAATTTCAGTATCGCTTTAGCAATCCAAACAATACTAAAAATACACCCCGCCGTGTTGAACGAATACAAGCTTTATTTTTTCTTTACAGCACTTTGGCACAGAAGATCAGCGCTTCTCCTTCGGAGGCATTCTGAGAAGCCTTACCTGCTCCACACCAGCACTTCATCCCTTCGCAGCACCCAGCGACGGCGCTGGGCCCGAGCCCCGCAGTTACCCCCACACGAGGCTACAGACACGCAGGAAAAGCGTATTTCCAACACTCATTCCCGACACGGCTGGAAATCGCTCGGCTTACGGGAGAGCTCACACCGTTTCCGAGCCGAAAGTTTCTCCACGGCCCGGCGCGGCGGCCCTACAACAGCAGCCCTCGTGTCCCCATCGCCGCGCACTCAGAGCCCGGCACCGCGGCAGGGGCTCCGTGCCCGCATCCCCCACGCCGCAGCAGGCCCTCCGCTCCCTCCCCTTGGGGCCCGCGGCCGGGAATCCCCTCCCGCCCCGCGGGAGACGCGGCCCGGCCCCGCCGGCGGCGCGGCAACGGTTAACGGCGGGGCGCAGCGAATGGGCCGCGCTGTTGCCGGGGCGACGGCTCGGAGTGTTCCGGATCGTACCATTGCGCAAGGGCGCGGGGAGCGCCAGCAGCAGCAGCGCCGCCGCCAGCCCAGCCTCCTCCTCCTCCTCCTCCCTCCCTCCCTCGCTCTCTCCCCGCCCGCCTCGCCGCGCCTCCTCCCCCTCCTCCCGCTCGGCCGGAGCGCGGCGCCGGGGCCCAGCAGCGAGCGGCGCGCGGCGGAGCGGAGCAGGCGGC
>NC_034409.1:61681394-61713613 GCF_002078875.1 Numida meleagris | reverse complement strand
CCGGGCGCGGGCGGGCGATGGAAACGCACATCTCGTGCCTGTTCCCGGAGCTGCTGGCCATGATCTTCGGGTACCTGGAGGTGCGCGACAAGGGCCGCGCGGCGCAGGTGTGCACGGCCTGGCGGGACGCCGCCTACCACCGCTCCGTGTGGCGGGGCGTGGAGGCGAAGCTGCACCTGCGCCGCGCCAACCCCTCGCTCTTCCCCAGCCTGGCGGCGCGGGGCATCCGGCGGGTGCAGATCCTGTCGCTGCGGCGCAGCCTGAGCTACGTGATCCAGGGCATGGCAGACATCGAGAGCCTCAACCTCAGCGGCTGCTACAACCTCACCGACAACGGGCTGGGCCACGCCTTCGTGGCGGAGATCAGCTCCCTGCGCTCGCTCAACCTCAGCCTCTGCAAGCAGATCACGGACAGCAGCCTGGGCCGCATCGCCCAGTACCTGAAGGGGTTGGAGGTGCTGGAGCTGGGGGGCTGCAGCAACATCACCAACACCGGGCTGCTGCTCATCGCCTGGGGCCTGCAGCGCCTCAAGAGCCTCAACCTGCGCTCCTGCCGGCACCTCTCCGACGTGGGCATCGGGCACCTGGCGGGCATGACGCGCAGCGCGGCCGAGGGCTGCCTGGGTCTGGAGCAGCTCACGCTGCAGGACTGCCAGAAGCTCAGCGACCTCTCGCTCAAGCACCTGGCCCGCGGGCTGGGCCGCCTCCGCCAGCTCAACCTCAGCTTCTGCGGGGGCATCTCGGACGCGGGGCTGCTGCACCTGTCGCACATGAGTAGCCTGCGCAGCCTCAACCTGCGCTCCTGCGACAACATCAGCGACACGGGCATCATGCACCTGGCCATGGGCAGCCTGCGGCTCTCCGGCCTCGATGTCTCCTTCTGCGACAAAGTGGGGGACCAGAGTCTGGCCTACATCGCGCAGGGACTGGACGGGCTGCGCTCCCTCTCCCTCTGCTCCTGCCACATCAGCGACGAGGGCATCAACCGCATGGTGCGGCAGATGCACGGGCTGCGCACCCTCAACATCGGCCAGTGCGTCCGCATCACCGACAAGGGCCTGGAGCTCATCGCTGAACACCTCAGCCAGCTGACGGGCATCGACCTCTATGGCTGCACCCGCATCACCAAGAGGGGCCTGGAGCGCATCACCCAGCTGCCCTGCCTCAAGGTGCTCAACCTGGGACTGTGGGAAATGACTGAGAGCGAGAAGGTCAGGTGAGAGGAGGGGGTGCCCCAAGACCTCCATCTCCTCCGGAGGAACTCACGGACTGAAGGACTGACTGACTGCTGCAGCGGAGGAGAGGAGACAGGGGCACGCGCACAGCCATGCTACCCACGCACCCTGGCACTGGAGGGAAGAACAGAGCGAGCGAGTATCCTTGACCCTTGTGTGCTGCCTACCCGCCCTCGCTCTGGAGGAGAAGGAGGAAGGGGGGGGGAGAGGGAAGCAGGAGGAAAGAGAGAAAGCACCCACCCTTTTTCCAGGTCATGCCTCCAGCTCCACACTGGGGAAACAGAGCTCTCCGTATCCCTACCCCAGCATCCTCCCCCCTTACAGAAGAGGTAGAAGCCCACACTTATGCACTGGGGCTAGAGACACCCCTCTTTATCCCCACTCCCCGATTCCATCCCCTCCTGCACTAAGGATGGATAAAGATCGAGACCCTTGCTCTGCCATGTATTGAGAATAGATTATTTTTGATTTATATAAAGGAGAGTGGGAATGGAAATGGGAACAAACAATTACAACAGCAGGAAAGGCTTCCTAGCTACGCTTATGTACCTGGCCACCCAGTCATCCTGCACTGGGCACAGACGCAGCTTTTGGTTTTAAAAAAATAAAAGCCCTAAAAAACAAACCCTAACCATTCCACCTCTGCGCCTGCCCCTCCCCTGTCAGCTGGGAATTGTGACAGAAATACTGCTCCCTAGGTACATCGATTATTTTTTTTTATTTTTTTGTTAAAGTCTGTTTTCAATCTCCAGTTCCATGTTGCTCTCTGCTGTGGGTAGATGCATTCTCCCACTACTCCAGTTCTCCACTGCACTGAGAATAGGGACAGCTACAACCTCTCCTTTTGTCAGCATGGTTCCACATCACCCTGCACTGTAGCTAAAGGAAAAGCCCAGGCATTCTGTTCTTTCTCCCCATCTCTGTATTGGAGATGAGGATACCATTTCCTCCTACCCTGTTTCTGTAGACCCTGGACACAGACCCTGGTCTCTTAGACCTTTCCGTGCACTGGGGCCCACAGAGTTACTGAGAGACTCCCCTTCACCGTTCTTTCCTTCTCCCCTCCCTCTTCTTGGCAACAGGGATAGACATATCCAGCTACATATCCATTCCTCTTGGATGGGGGCTGAGCAGGTAGAAGGGGTGGCCAGCTCCCCTCGGCCTGGGGGACTTAAGGAAGAATCTCCAGCTTCATTTCTGCTTCATTTGAGATACTGTGACCTGTTTTTTATTTTGAAACGCATAAAAAAAATTACTGCTACAAAAACAGCCTCTTACTCTCCCACCTATCCCTTGCTTACGTCCTGTAACTGGTCCCAGTTTTCCTGGTTCATTCTCCTCTTTACAGTATTCATTTTCTTACACGGTTTTATTTTTAAAGACATTTGAAGTTGCTGTTCTTGTGGATTTTTAAGTACATTTTTTTTCTGCTGAATATATTCTATATATATAAATATATATATGATGTCTGGCTACCTCGTTTTAATTTGTTACTTTTTTTTTTTTTTTTTCCTCAAAAGCCCTGGAATTCTTACAGGAAAGAGATTTTGAGACTGAAACATTTTTGTGCCTAGACTGGAATAATGCCCCTTCCTTGGGTTTGTTCTTCATTTTCTCTCCCCCCCCCCCCCTTTTTTTTTTGTATTTTTTTAAAATCTTTGTTTGCTTTTGAGCTTACCCCGCTGTGTCCCACCTTCACATTCTGGTTGTGCCTCTCCCTCCCTCTTCGCTGGGGATTGGGGACCCAAACTGTGCTTCTGCATTTTGCCTCTTCTAGCACAAACATGTAACGTGAGAATCCGTGCCGAGGATTGGGCTACTTGCTACGACAGAAATGTGTAAAATGCAAGCTCGTTTTTTTAAAAATTATATAGAGATATATGCAAATCCTTTCCCCTCCCCTCCCGAATCACCTACAAAAGGTCACTGTGCGAGGCTTCCTGTTTGTGGGCGAGGAGCGAGCAGCCTGCAGGCCCCGAGGCTGCAGCGCGAGGGGAGGAGACTGAAGTTCATCTGTCTTATCTCTGTTCTGTCAATAAAATGGAGCTGGTTCTTTAGATTTTTTTTCCATTATTATTTTAAAGAGGAGGAGTAAGGATTTTTTTTTTTTTTTAAACAGAAAACTATCTTGGGTTTTTTCTTCTTTTTTTTTCTTTTTTTTTTTTTTTTCTTTCTCACGTGTTCAAAATCTCAAACCCTCCACAGTAACAGGCCAGACCACGGAGTTAACGCAAACCCAGAGACCCCTATGGATTAATTGTACTGTTTGTGAATTTGTATAAAAATAACAAAGATCCTCTTAAAACATTTTATATTCTTACAGTAAAAGGTTAAACTGATATTTATATAATAAAAGAGGAAATATGAAGTATGTTTTTGAAAAAAAAAAAAAAAAAAAGCCGTATCTGTGTTGTCTGTACTTCTTGATGAGAGGTGCCTGCCTGTCCTGGTGTGCTCATGGTGCCAAGGGGTTGGGGCTGCTCCTGTTTCCACGGCTGCTGAGGGAAAGGAGGTAGGGTCTGGTCCCTCAGTGCGGGATGGTGGGTAACACTGGCATTAAAAGGTTCTAGGGAAGGTTTGGTAGGAGCAGCACTGGCTGCGGGAGCTCTCAGCATCAATGGAGAGAAATGGCATTGAGATTCTCCTTGGTGAGAGGTGTCTGCTTCAGCTGGAGTTTGCTACGGAGGGAATTTGGTATTTTGTGGCAGGGGAAACCTGGTGTTTGGAAGGGAGAGCAGAAGGACCGATCTGTTCGTTTTTCGTAGTCCCAGGTAGATGGCAGAGGGGTTTTGTGCCTAACTTGAGGCCCACCCTCACCGCTCCCTGTGGAACACCCATCAGATAAAAATGTTTCCCTGCAAAGGCAGTCACCTAAAGCTGTGCAAGCACACGAGAACCTGGGACATTGACACTGCTCCGCTGGTTTCCATTGCCCAAGTGAAGATGAAAGGAAAGAGGAAGTAAAGTGGGAATGTAAAAAAAAAAAAAAAAGTTTGAATAATCGAAGGTGTCCTTTGTACTATACCGTAATCTTTCTCTTTAATGTATGACTTTTAACCTGACAGGGTCCCTTTTAGACCTGCACGATGTGGGTTTTTTATTGTTGTTTGAGATGGAGCTTAAGCGGTGTTTATAGGGCATGAAACAAAGCTTTTCTCCCTCTAAGTCCTGCAGCAGGGCTTTCTCTCCCCCGCTGCCCCTTTCCTTTCTTAAAGGAGGGGCTGGGGTAGAGAGAATGCGAAATGGTGGAAGAAGCCAGAGCCATTGTTCAGGAAAGTTAAAAGAGGAGCTGTCCTTGCTTGCTTGTTCAGTCATGCATACTGAATCTCGCCGTGTGAGGGTCCCTATGGAAAGGAGGAGGGTGATTCTTCCCCTCTTTTTAACATTCCTCTCCAGGCCTGGCTGTATTTAAGCTGCTTTCCTCCATGCCGAGGAGGGAGGGGGATGGTCTGAAGTTCCTGTACATTTGCATTTTAAGCACTTCCAGCACTGAGCAGGCCACTTTATTCCCTGTGCGCTATCCCGCTCGGGCACCCCGCTCACCGGGTGCTGCCCCGGGTGCTCGGCCGCCCAACCAAGGAGGTGCGGGGCCTGGCCCCGTGCTCACCTCTGCCTCTGCGGATGCTTTTGGCTGAGGCTGGACAACACACGGCTCTTTGTTCCAAGCCCTAACCACCTCTCTCCTTTTATCTCAGTGCTGCATTTCAAAGGGGAAAATCACATTTCAAGAGGGCCGCAGTTGCGCACCACCTCATCCCAACCCTAAGGAGAAGGGCTGGCACCTCGAGACTGGGACTTTGGGGTCTGCGTTGTCTTCTTTCCCCCCTAAGACTCCCATGCTTTCTGCTGGGAGTTCATCACAAAAGCTGCATTGTTCGCACTGGGGAAAGCCACCACAATTGGATCTAATTGAGCCTGACACTATATCCATCTTCCTTTACTTGGAGGGAGGTGTGGGGTCTTTCTTTCCTGCATGAAGAAAAAAGTCTACAGTAACTTCCTGACTGAAAAAGACAACGTAACAAAACTGTAAGCGACAGGAATTCCAGATCAGGTTCCCGTTACCTCTGAAATGTAAGCGCTCCCAGGGTAGCCAGCAGTTCTATCAAGGGATGGAGAATGATAGATCTTGCATGATAGATCCCCCCAAAAAGGGTTGTTTCTGCTGGATTTGACTAAAAATGGTGTCTCCTTATTAAGGACCATGTTTGCACAGATAACAGCTGGAGATCTGTGTCTAGATGACTGTAATGTGTGTGCTCTTGAGTTCTGTAATCAGAAATAGGACCGGATTTTTTCCTGAACAACAACAACAAAAAACAAAAAAAAAACAACAACAAAAAAAAACCCAACCAAACACAAGAAAAGAACCACCAAACTTCCTTTGCCTACTAGAGGAAAAACAAAACAAAACAAAACAAAAACAAAGCCAAAACCATTGCCCCATGGCCCAGCACGCTGTTTCAATGGAAGCCAAACCTAAGGATGCAGCTGAAACCAAAGTTCCCTGAGACACCAGGGACTGTTCCCACTGCAAGAGCGAGTGCTTCTCACCGACTGCTGTGCTCTTGTGCCTGGGAACGACAGCTCCTTGGGCACAGCCTTACTGTACTGCGAAGCCAGAGCAGGAAGAATGCATGTTTTCACTAGTAAAGAGAAGGGTTTCTCCAAATAAATAATCCATTGCCAACAACCATAGACCAATTACCATATGACTCCTCAGGGTAACAAGGAAACTTAATTTTCACTCTCCAGCCGCTCTTGAATTTTTGAACATGACTCAGTTGGCAGCAGAGGTAGAAAGCCATAAAAGCACCAATTGGAAGCGGGCTGGAAATCTCCCGTCTGTGTCCCCACACTCCTCAGAGCCCCACCAAAGCAGCGAGGGCTCTGTACTGCCTGCCCCAGCCCTTGGGTCCCAGCCCAGCGAAAGCACCGCCAGCGTTGCTGGCTGAGGCACTCCTTGCCCAGAAGAGTGGAGCAGAGCAGGTGTGACACGAAGCGGGGATAAAGGGACGGGCAGCAGAAGATGGCAGCTCACAAGCTGCAGCAAAGCACCCGAGTGTGCAGGTTTCTGGCTGCTGCAGCAGCTGCGTCCCTGGCCAGAGCCAGTGGCTGGCTCCTCTCCCAACCGTCCTCCAAGTGCGCATGTGGGGAGGGGGAGATACGAGGAAAGGGAGGCTCCACCTGGGTCCTACTGCCCTTGGACGAGCATATGGGAGACTAGTGCGTGTAGATTTATACCTTTTATACGCTTCCACCCTCTGCTGCAGTTTTGGCTGAATCCATTTGTCACAGAGATTTTGGGGTCCTTTGTTTCCCTATTAATAAATCATGAGGGTCAGGGGACAGGTGTAATACAAACTGCCTGGGTCCGTGCTAGGATGAGAGGTTGTCTCCATGAAAATACAGCTACTGAACATGCCCTCTGATGAGAGGGAAGAGCCAAAATGAGAGCACGGTGGCTAAGACACCCAGAGTTTTCAGAACCAGAGCTATAAGTCAGCACAGGCTGTCCTTAACAGCTTAAAGGTAAGTAGATACCCTGGGGTCTGGCAGCCTCGTTACGTACGCGCACGGGCTGCTTCTAGCAAAGTGGACTCTTTGTCTTCTCTTTCTTGATCCTCTACCTAAAACCCCACTACTTCAGCCAGCAGCAATTTAACAGTACTTTCTGTGGAGGAAAGATAATCGATAAACCCAATGGGGTGCCTCTGGCCCATCTGAGGACCCCTAAGGACAGCAGCGAGGCTCCATGCCAGGGCTGCTGGCCGCGTTGTGTAACGCTCCCTGCCTGGCCGGCCAGAGGCCGTCCCACTGGATTCCCCAGCCCAGACCTGGAGAGGGCTCGTGGGCTCCTCTGCCAGAGCTCAGATTCCAGCCACGTTTGGCAGTGACACCGAGCGCTTTTCCCCGTCTTTAATTAAATCTACCAAACCCATTAGCTAAATGCCAGTCCAACCTGAAACAGCGCAGTCAAGATTTCGAAAAGATCCAAATCCGATCTGCCCTTGCGACAGAACGATGAACAGAAACGAGATTTTCCTTAAAAGGCTTCCTAAAACCTGGGGTGTGCTTCGGAAGGAGTGCCAACAGTTTCACAGCAGGGACACATGCCCCAAGCAAGCACTTCCACAGGAGCTTATGGAAACACGAGCCAGGCTGCTGTTCTGCCACAGAAACAGAGGTGCGCACACGGCCACCTCCGCGTTGTTCTCCTTCTCCTCGATTCTTGCGACTCGGCCCCCCTGAGGGGCTGCCCCACCGGGACGGCTCTCAGCCCCCTCAGGCCCAAGGGAAGGGAAGGACACAGAGACACCGGGCCGCTCGCCGCGGGCAGCCCCCGCCGCAGCGCCGCGCCGCGCCGCCAGGCGGCAGCATTGCCCGCCGAGTGCCGCCGCCCGCCCCGGGGAGCCGCCACAGCGGGCTGGGCCCCGGCTGCCCTCAGCGCCGGGAGCTGCGCTCAGCCGCTGGGGAGGAGGACGGGGGCCCCGGCTCGGCGAGCTTCACCGCCTAATTAATTAATTAGCACGCGCTAGGGAACGCGCTCCGCAGCGCAGGTGGAGCGCCGAGCGCAGGCGGAGCGCCGAGCGCAGGCAACGCCGTGTGTAAGCACGGCAGGGCGAGGCCAGCGGGGATGTGCTGGCACCTCGGGTTCACCTGTGGCTCTGGCAGGAAAATGGGCAGAAAGGCTGTGAGACCAGAGGGGAGAGATTCTATGCGGGCATAGAATCAGAGAATCATTAAGGTTGTTAAGACCACTAAGATCAATTAGTCCAGCTATGGACAAGTACCCTGGGTGAGATGGCTGCTGTTGGAAGCCGGTCTGGCACGAAACAAGCAGAAGCAGAGTTTGTCACCATCAACACTTGGTTTCCCCATGATTAATTCCAGCATGCTCCTCCAGCTCCTCAAACCAGTGAGGCCACTGTGGGTTCACACCTTAAAGCAAATGATGTGGAGACGGCTACCTGGTCACCACAGGCACACCTCGTCCCTGTGAGGGACCCACCTGTCCGGGACTGAGCTGGCTGCTGCTGGAAAACGCCCATTTCAACAGCAAGACATTTTACACAGGGATAGGACAAGGGGCTTTAAACTGAAAGAGGGGAAATTTAGGTTAGATGTTGGGAAGAAATTTGTTACTCAGAGGGCGGTGAGGCCCTGGCACAGGCTGCCCAGAGAATCCCTGATGGTGTTCAAGGCCAGGTTGGATGGGGCCCTGGGCAGCCTGAGCTGCTGGGGGGCAGCCCTGCCCATGGCAGGGGATTGGAACCGGGTGGGCTTTAAGGTCCGTTCCAACCCAAGCCATTCTACAATTCCATGATTCTTTGATCTCTGCTGGTTTAGAACCAGCACCGCCTCAGCCCTGCTGCACCACAGCCAGGATGTGGCTCTTCCATAGGAAGAGCAGCAGTGAACCTCCTCACTAGCTCCAGGCTTAGTGCTGCTGCCCAGAGCAACACCCAAGGCAGTCTGCATCTCGACCTTTGCAGCTTCACACTAAGAAAAAAAAGTGATTTTAAAAGTGCACATTTGAAAATACGAACAGAGTAGGATAAAACAAATTAATGCTTGGATTATTTTATCTCTGTTCTGTTGTGAAGGGCTTGGCTACGTTGCTGGCAGCTGCTCAGTGGGATACCTCTATGGTGATTAAAGTACCAAGGGCTGTATACACATGTTCCTTTTAGCTCCTAAACTTGAATATGTTTTTCCTCCCTCTGACTTCTAACACTGCTTCTACAAACACAGTTATAGTGTCTTTTTCAGAAACAGCTGTACCCAATAATTTACTAGAATTAGTAATTAGCTTCTGCATGGCTCATTACATGCACAGGCATCAGAAAGGGAAGTATGATCACTGACGGGAAAGAGGTGGAAGCAACTCAGATTATGTCCACCTCTCCTGCCTCCAGTTCTTCTGGCTGCTGGCACTTGCAGCAGCAAAGCCTAAATGAGCTTTCCAGCCTCACGCTGCCTTGAAAGGGAGGATCAGGGCAGAGAACACCAAGTGCGGGGCCATCTTCCTATTATCCTCACAGCAGGGTCTACCACCCAGAACCCCCAGAAGTGCTGATGTATGAGCACAGGTTGTAGGAAAGATCCAAGCAACAGTGACTACTCCAGCAAAACATCCCCCTCTCTCCAGATTCTTCAGCTACTGCAGCTTTTGTTTCACGCAGGGCAAGACTCGAAAACAAAGGCAGAGCTGACACATAGGGGTGCCTTGACAGTCCTGGAGGCAGACGTCTAGTCACAACAGGTACAGCTCAGATTGCGCCAGCTGCTCTATCTACGTCTTCACCAGGACCCTCTCTGCAGTGACTCAGAGAGACCACCCGTGTGGATCAAAGGGGCGGCCAGGACATGGTCCTTAAGGCCGCAAATGGCATTGCCCATCACGATTTTCCAGCCCCAGGGGCACCTGTCCATTAGCAAAACTCACACAGATCACACCAAAGACCAGTGGGATGGCAGCGGCTTTTGGTTTAGAGATCCAGACCACACTGCTGGAGAACTGCGTTTAGGCTGCCGGCTTCTTCCCCACATGTCGGGCTGCTTTGGATGCGGCGTGCTGGGATGACACCTTCCTGCACACCTGCCAGGAGCGCGGGCATACATGGGGAGGCTGCATGTGAGCGGCTGGGTGTAACTTCCACCCTGTCCCTGGTGCCAAAAACAAGCATGTTAGAGCTAATCTACCCCTGTCTCAGCTCAACTGCTTTTCTGTGACTAAGCCCCTTATAATGGTTTTACTAAAATCCCCTTTTGATGGAAAAAATCCCAGCTGGAAGTTTCAGGCAGCAGCACAATGTGCAAGTCTGCGTGTCCCTTTCCCCAGCTTCACAAAAGCCTCTAATCGAGTGGAAAATTTGCTGGAGGCCAGAGGTTTAGGCCTGCAATTATTTTTTAAGGGATTATCAGGAGAGAATGGGGGTACTTACGACCCTCCCTCTCTTTGTGTTTTGGTTTGCGCCGCTTTCAGACAGGCTCAGCCAGAAACCTAAACCACTGCAGCTGGATCCAGAGAAACCACCAGCACGCATCTCAGCAGCGAGCCTCCTCCGCCTGCCCTACAGCCAGACCCTGGGCTTTGAGCCCTATTGCTGCACTGCGCACCTAACAGGAGCAACATCGCATTCTAGAAGTTTTTCTTAATAATTACTCAAGAAAAAGCAACTGATTCCAGTCCCGTAAGCCTTACTGAATTGGGAAAAAAAAAAAAAAAAAAAGAGCAGGCAGGGCTATGGTCCTCTGGACAGGCCATGAGGCTGGGCTTTGGCTCTGCAAACCCATTATGCAGGAGGTCTTGCTCAAGTCACTTACAGCAAGTTCCAAAAAGGCTTGGCAGTGAAGCTGTGTGCACTGCAACACCCAGCTTTCCAGAGCCTTGCTCCAAGGGTGGGACCCGGGTTAGAGTCCTTGGTGCTTTTGCAGCTGACACACAAGAGTCAGACACTTCAGAGGCTCCAGAACAACTCCTTGCCGGGCAGGGAGCCACATGTCGTCAGCGCTGCTGGCTCTCCTGCCTGAGGAGCCACATACCTTGATCAGAACTACTGGGAAGTGCCTGCACTCACATGCCATCCAAACCTGTGCAATTAGGCGCTACTCCTCTACTGTCAAATTGCTGTGCTCGCACCTGTGTACAAACAAGCCATACCATACCTGGAGGAAGCAGCGGCGTGCCTTGCTTCTAAACAGCAGCCAAAGGAAGGCATGCTTTAATTCCTTCCTCCCTTTGTGGCACCCCAAACCTACACCTCCCAGAGAAGGCACTAACCATCAGCCCTCAGGTAAGGGCCTGGAGAAAGGGCCACTCTTCCCCTTTCCTATTTAGCCGCACTGACCATCTGAGATTCGTGGCAAGAAGAGCACACAGGGAAAAGAATGACTGTAGATCATAAGCATTTACTCTCAGAGCCTGTCTTTACTTCTGGAAAGCTTTCTGCACGTTCCATACACCAGCTGTTGAGTGAAGCACAGAAGTAGGCTCTGACCCCTGAGCCTTCTGACCATATGGTTGGTACATAAGATGTTTCAAAAGAAAGCGGCAGCTGCCACTGCCTTTTGGATCTTATCGCATCCACATGTGCTAGGTGTGCTCTGAAAACACCTGGGGAGGCTGAGGGGCCAGGGTGTTCACCTTCTGGATCACGATCAGACTCGAGCAATTTTGGGCAGGCACGCAAGTACAGCACTCAGCACCCGAGGGGCGTTAAAATAGAAAACAGACAAACAAACACGAAGGAAAAGGCAAATGAGGCATTTGTGGAATTTAGATGCCCCCAGGAGCTAGGTGGTTCCTAAGCTGGGGATTTTGATTTTGCAATTTTGAACGCTGCCTAAATGTCATTTGTTTTGCTTTGTTGCTTTTTGGGGTTTTTTTTGGATCAGGTCTCTTACCTCTCTCTACCTCACTCTCTCCATCTCCACACACAGTGTTTTTGCAAAGAGTTTTAAGATGGTAAGATATAAAGGCTAATGGCCCAGCATTTTCAAAACTGCTCATTAAGGCTGATGTGCTTTAAGATATGCTGTATGTGTCTACCTTTCAGAAGACAGATGAGTCCGCACTCCAAGACTGGAGAGCTTCAGCATCCAAAGATAAGGGACTCAGAATCGCCAGTAGCATCATATGTGACCTGTATGATTCATTAGTGTAGCCAGAAACGTAAGGTCAGGGGAAGAGTCAGCTCTGCTTCCACTTTCTCACTCCAGTCAATTGAACGTGAGGCATAAATCCACAGGAGAGCCATCCTGCCTAATAAGTGAATCTTTCACCCAGCCCGCTATCTCTAGGCGCTGCAGGCAAGCCTCCCTCCTGGAGTTCCCAGTCTATTTATACATAGCTTGCTATCCACGGAAAACCTTCAAGAGCCCTCCTTACAGTATCACTGAAACACGGTGGACTTTCACAGATCCCTGTCCAACATCCTGCACAGAGGCAGGATCAAGTATACTTGGATCGTTCCTCACAAGGTTTATCTCATCCATTCCCAAAACTCTCCTGTCAAGGGCGTAGCCTGCTGTCCCCTATCTAACCACTTGCAATTTCCTTCTAATAATTTTTCTCCATATCCATCTAAAATCTTCTATTTTTCCTGCAGATTAAGCTTTTTTCATCTCCCCTTCTAGTCTTCCCCCCTTCTTCCCCCCCAGTACTTTCCACAACTGGCAACAGAAAAGACTTCCTCACTCTTCTGTTTAGGGCAACCTCTTCAGGCCTGGCACGCAACTCCTTTCCCTTCAGGCCTCTTGCTCAGTGCTGCTGATGCACCTCAAGTGCAACATCTCTGTGCTGGATTTGCCTTCTGAAGAGCCCAGTTATAATGCCACACCGTACAGGTGGATTTTTAGATCTATGATAAATATGCCTGGGAACCATTACAATCCTCCCCATCGTTTGCAAACTGCAAGACTTGAATCCAGAATCCCAACAATGTAAAGCGACTTCTGCACATGGATGTTACAAGATTTCACGTATTACAAATTATTATATACTAGAAAGATGTTTTAAAAACAGCTTTCCATTGTAAATTGTTAAAAGAGTCCTACTACAGGTGGGTAATTCAGTATTGCCCCTCTGTCCCAGCATTCCCACTACTTTCTCTTCCAGGTTCCTGCAGGCCTCACTCCTTTATCTTTCCCTTCAGTGATCTCATACTGCTGCCCCACTCAGCCAGCAGCAGTGGTCTCCACAGGGATCCCCAGAGGATGTATTTCTGTCCCCTGCCCAGGGGCCACTAACGGTGACAAGATGGATGTGCTCAGTTCAGTAAAACACTGTTTTCAAGGCACAGCTGCATCTCCAGTCTCACTGCTAGTGCAGCAGAGCAGAAGTACTGAGCTATCATACAGCACAGAGAGGATGCTGCTCACGCAGGAACTTACAGCTCTGCATCTTACACAGTGCATTGCCCTCATGGGCATCAGCAACAGTGGACTGAGGTAAGTGAAGAGGCCTATGGCTTGAGCTTTTGGAAGTCTAAGTGTTCAGAGAGTCTTAGGTGACATGGGAGCTAGGACTAGAGAGAATGGCCTCAAGTTGTGCCAGGGGAGGTTCAGGTTGGCTATCAGGAAAACCTTATTATCTGAAAGGTTGGTCAGGTGCTGGAACATGCTGCCCAGGGAGGTGGTGGAGTCACTGCCCCTGGAGGTGTTCAAGAACTATGTGGATGTACTAAGGGACGTGGTTTAGTGGGGAAACTTTGGTGGTAGGTGGACAGCTGGACTAGATGATCTTGGAGGACTTTTCCATCCCTGGTAATTGGTTCTTTGATTCTATCAGTCTGGTGTCTTGCACCTCTGAGGAAAGTAAGAGTAGATTTTCCTCCAAGCTCACTGCATGACAGCACAGAATCATTACAGCTGGAAAAGACCACTAAGCTCATCCAGTCCAACCATCAGCCCAGCAGGCAAGTCCTGAGACTTAGCTGCACCTCAGCTGCTTCATGCGTAGATTGAGAGCAGTATCACCTATCTATGAGAATGAAAAGCTATGTTATGGAAGTTCAAAAAAAATACTTGAGACCTCTGCAAGGAAGTCATCAGAGACATCTCAAATATAATTTCTGATATCCCTGTGCCCAAGGCTCAGCATCATGAAGTTGTCAGAGCCTCTCAGCAACCCTGGAGGAGGTCCCAGAGCGTGTTCCTTTCTGCCTGCTTCCATACTGTTTCCCTGAAGAATAGTCCTTGTGGAAATAAGTACTTAAAAGTATTTCAGAACACAGCTTGAGTCCGTAACTGCAGACAAATTGTGTCAGATAGGGTTTCTGTGTTGAAAGACGTGTCTATATATTCAGCTGCATATTGCTGCAATCATTTAAAGAAGCTGCTTTATCCAAAAAGGAAGGACAAGTTCTTACTATTATGAAAGCTAGGGGGGGTTTCCAGGGTTGCTGGTATGCCAGCAAATGATCCAGAGCCAGAAGAGATAATCACAGTAAAAAGGATAGGAAAATCTACAAGCATCTGAGGGCCACCTACGCAACATCTGCACGTGTCTCATAAACCAGGTGTTACTCCCCGGAGCATGTAATTTGGGCATGCATTCAGTGTGCCACTCCTAGCACCTCCTGCCTCGGACGGGACGTCACTCCCACCAGAACAGTGTCGTGCACTGCCTACAGCTACGTGTAACCCCAGCGCTTCTAACCCCAGTTCAGAGAAATCTGTCATTTATGCAAGAATATGTTGTGTCAGTATAAAAGTAGCCCACAGCTGGGAATCAGCAGGAACATATTTGAGGTACAGCACTCGGAGGAGGAACAGAAAGCTGCTTTGCCCACAACTGCCCAAAAGCAACTGTGGCAGTTTAAGTCAAAGACTTAAAGGGAGGCACACAGAGAAGCAAGGAGTGAGGTTCCAAAAGAGACACAGATGTGCACTCCAGAAAACAGGCTGCAAAGCACTAACTCCATACATCCAGCAGCCAGCGTACCCCACTTGCTCAGCACATGGATCCTTGCACGATTCAAGACAGGAGAATTTCTCATCCGTGCACCAGCTGTTCTCAGGAGTCAAGGCTGAAATCCAGGCAATAGCTCCTCACTCTTTTCAAAAACTAAACAAGAAAAAACAACTTAAAGAGAAAACAAAAAAAAAAAAGCAATGCCTAGTCAGGAGCCTGCTCTACCACAGAATGAAAGAAGTGCTTACTTTTCTTCAGGAAGAGATTACATTTCTTGTACCAGGCTGAAGGTGGTCATGAAATGGGGTTCAGCGCATGGATGTAGTTCTGGAGGATTCTTGTTCTAATAAATAAGCATAACTCTGGGGAAAACCTCTGTCAATACAAATCCTATGGAAAATATTGCTCCTGTAGACAGAAGAGACCAGTTCTGTTTGTGTATTCAGGCACTGCATACATGCAAGATATTTTAGAGGCCTCTATACTTAGCCATTGTGGTTTCAATCTTTCCCAGGCCAGAGGTAGCTGTGTAAGCATATAGTCAGCATTGGCTAAACAAGTACGTTTAAAACCGTACTATTATTACCAAGTTAGTTAAAGAAGGCTTTTTTGGTTTTTTTTGTTAAGTTCTGTAATTCAAGATGAAATCATTAAAGACAAAAACAACACTCTTCTAGCCCTTACAATGAGCTGTGTTTCTTTTCAGTACCTCCTTACACTTAACTGCAGCCAGACCACCTCAGGTCACGAGCTCATCTGATCTCACCCTGACGGCAGGGCTGGGCCTTGCCGATACCCCCAGGAAAACCCAGGGTCCCAGAGGAAGCGATGCGGTGACTCAGACAGTGTCACTCTTTCCTCTGAGTCAACACCGACCCAGTGTTTCACTGCAGTGCTGGAGGGTGCTGACCCGCACGGCGGGTTTTCTTTCAGAGGAAATAAATGGGTGCCTGACCACGCTTGTGGTTATTAAAGACAACATGTTGCTTTGCACAAACATTGGCATTTGGCTACGTGACCGCTCCTATGCGCGTAATTACACTTCTGCCTCCCTCTGCTTTATGCCCTGAATTGTGTCAATAGCTGCTGTGTTTCGCTCAGACCAAAACGCACTTCAGAGGTTGGAGAAGCGACTCCAGCAGTGCACAAAACTAAGAGCCTCAAATTTTATTGCAGCCCCCACCTCTGGTTGGCCACATAACCTTCAACACATCCCTTCTACCTCCTTCCTCTACCTTGGTTTCCCCACTGGGACTGTGAGAAGAATCTCTTCTGTGAAGCGTTTTGAGCTACTGATGGAAAACCCTATGTAAGAGACCAGAATGAGTTATGCAAGATGGTACCGTTAATTTAACACATTTATTAAACAGTCCGGGATTTTTTTTTTCCAGTAGAAAAAGTGTCAGGGAAATGTAAGAGAGATTTCTAAAGACAGCAGTGAAGTTTTCTGCATTTGATATAATTGTGACCTATGATCTTTGTGTAATGCAAGATGCGCTGAATTACAGACCAGACAGGTATTACGCCCTTTGATGTACAGGAGTTCAGGGATGCCTACACCATGAGGCAAGTAAGTACTCTAAAGGTGCTGAGCATTAGCAGGATTTTTGTCCATAGGCAACTGAGCTGCCTATAATTATCTGAAGAAAAATTCCTCCTCTTCTTCCCTAATCCCAGTGCCACGATCACATGCTGTGCTTGCACTGTGGACTAAACTTCAGAACCGCGTAACATTTACAACACACAGTCCTAAAAACACATGAAAAATACACCTGGTTCTGGGATTTGGCACAGACTCAGCCCAGGTTCACTGAAAGGTTTGTGACCCTTTTGAGCACAGCTGGGACCAAGTTACAGTTTTGCACCATACTTTGTAGCTTGAACAAAGAGATCTGATCACACTCCGAAGCTTTGACCAAGATGCGCTTGGAGAGTTATGAGTTCATACTCTCAGTCATAAACTTGGTTCTAAACTCAGGGACTGCAATCTGCCCTGAACGAGAGCAGATGGAGCATCTGCAGTCACCAGGATTTCAGAAAGGACTGACTTGACTTCAGTGGCAGGGATCCGACAGCTAACCTGACCACTACCAACAGTGAGACAGCCAAGAACATGCCAGCAGTGCAGTCCATACCAGGACCCACTTCTGAAGCAAATATCCCATAATTCACACTGTCCACGTGCTGGTCTGCAAGTTGGAGCGGCCTTTGAGCTGGCACACTGGATTTCTTTCGGCTCAAACTGAACAGGCCAACACGCCTGAGGAGGAGGACACCTCACACTCCTTCATGTCATAGGACCTAATTAGAGCCAGCCCTAGACAGGAGCCCCCCACCCCACCATGCTGCTGCGTGAATGTCTTCAGCACCCACCACTTCACCCTCCAGCCCTGCTCTATCTGGCAGCACAGGCACAGCCCCCTGAAACCAGGGCTTGGCTGCTCAGGAACCAGAGCGCAGGATACCAGCAGTACCCGATTCCTCGGGCTGTCTGTTTATGAGCACCCTCTGCTGGATATCACCAAGCCTTCTTCCCTCCAGGCCAGCTTTGCTAGCATGCTACCTTGGCTGAATCAGCAACCAGGGGCGGGAGGCAAGGCCTGCCCTGAGCATCCCCAGGAAGCCCCCTGTATGCAGTGCCCCCCGTATCCTGCTGCATTGCTCCCATGAGGAGGGGAACTGTACAGGCTCCGATACTGCCAAGTTTCCTGCTGGGCCTCAGGCCTGCAGAGCCCACCTACCTGCTGCAGTGCACACGGCGCACAATCATCATCTCAGATCTACGGTCAGAGAGGACGATGGCCATGCTTGCCACACATCAACCCACAAGTGATTTGAAGCTCTTGGTCACCTCTGACTCCAGCCATGTGTACAGAAACCCCTTGATGCAGAGGTGCTTGGGAACACAAGGCTCTAACCCAGCATCCATCCCCAGGTGTTCCAAAGGAAGGCACTATGCATCCATGGGGCCAGCTTAACCAGCTGCAGATGGAAGGTTGTCCAGGAGCAGGAGGCCCAATACCTCCTGAAACAGCTAGAATAAAATCCATAAATCGTAAGAGTTTTATCCATATAAATATCTAATCCTTTCTGAATTCTACTAAATTCTTGGTCTCAATTATTTATGTGCTGCAAGAAAAAGTAAGTTTCACCTATGTCAGATGTTTTGTTTCAATTGGAAACCATGTAGTACGTAAAAGTACACACAGGAATGCCTGGTTTACTTCTCTGTGCTTCCACGTTTATATACTTCTGTCACGTTCCTTTTTATTACTCTTCACTCTAACTACAGACGCATAATCTTTTCAGTCTCTCCACAGCGCTAAGCATTTTCATCACCTTTTCTCTGCTAAGTATTTGTAGCAGAGTGACCGGAAACGAACACATCTGACATTTTATTTTTAAGAGCGGAGGCCAGGCCGGCATAGAATCGCACATCTTCCACCCAAAGGGAGCCAGCGGGTCCCCATGCACAGCAGCATTCCGTAGTCACCTCGAGCGGCAGAGGAAGCGACACCGCAAAATTCACAACTGCTGGAGCGGTTCTGCACTCCAGCGCCATGCCAGCCAACGTCAGCTGTGGTAATGCAGACGAAAAGGCATGAAACCCCGTTCCCCGCTGGAGAACAAAGTCTCCCACTCATTCCTTCAGAAAGTCAAAGGTACTCATTTCTGAGGGACTTGTGGGGTGGGCAGATATGTTCACGGCAGTTCTCCAAAGATAGCTCAGAAATAACCTGGGAGGATCCCAGATGAAGGCTGGGTGTCTTCTTACATCTGTCTGGTCTGGGAGATGGAGTGTAAACAGTGGCACATTAGCTTAGATTAATTACAGACTGCCGGTGTTTTGCTTTCATGTAGCGAACTCCGGGAACATAACACCGCTGATAATTAAATAGCGCCTTCCATCAAAAGGCTCCGAACCACCCAGCAAACCAGCCGAGCTGTTAAGGTAGGGCTGCCGGAGAGGGACACAGCAGTGGCTTAGAAGGACACGGGAACACAGACCACCAGTTCAGGAAACAAAACACTTCTACCGAAATTACAGAAGGGAATTATTGTGTGTTTTACATCACGTGCTCCACAGCTAGACCTGAGAGGATTAGCAGGAGTGCCAGGAGACCTCCGCCGGTCACACAAAGTTTTATATCCCCCCAATAAGACCATCTCTCCTGTGACACAACACCCAATTTTACTTTTTTTTTTTTCTTTTTTTTTTTTTTCCCCTCCTAGAGCACTGGTACAGCACTTATGAGGGGAAATATAAAATAAAATAAATCTGCTACTCAGCCTTCTGAAGCCATGGGGTTTCTTTGTAGCTTTGCTACATAGAGTATGAACAAAGCCCTGGTTTTATTTAGGAGACGACAGCCTTCATCTAAGCATGGATGAGAAAATACAGAATAGGGGATAGGTGCAAAGAGAGAAGAGCTCGCAGCAGCAGGATTGACCTTCTGCCTTATCACATTCCCTCCTTGCCCACACATGTGCTGCTGTTCAGTCCTTTGGGACTTTGTGCTGAGGTCACCATCACAGCCCACCAGTGCAGTGAAGACACTGGGAGATGGATGAACAGACCCACACCCTTCTTCCCATGCACTTCATCCCAGCGGGGTTACAACCTCACCCCTCCTAGCTCATTTCCTCCTCTGTCCCTTTTCTTCCCAGACCCCAAGGCAGCTTTCTCCTTCTTCATCCCCATCCTCACCCCCTTGCACTCAATATCTGCAAACTGAGCTCATCCCCTTGCACTCAATATCTGCAAAGTGAGGAGAAGCTCATGGCCGCTCCTGCTGGCATAGCTGAATGAATAGCTACTTTAAAGCCAGACCGCTCCCAAAAACCTCAACCCCAACTTGTCAGCTGCTCTCTCAAAAGCACCGAAATGTAAGAGCCACGTAGAAGGCAAAGAGCTGCCAGGATCTACCCACTGCTCTGTGTCCACACTCGCAGTGGGCAGCAGGACTGGTGAGGAGCAGCAGGCCTAGGTTTCTCCTTCCCACTGAGTCCTCTGGTGGACCAGGACTCTGCAGTTTGGGAACACAAAATCTCAAGACTTGCTGTTCTTTGTGGGATGTTTCTTGCCTGGAGAGTCCCAGGCCATAGGGTATGGGGAAGTACTAACACACCTGTGAGGAGGTATCCTGAGTGGTAGCATAGGCAGGGAGAGGGGCTTGAGGAGGAAAGAGAGCAAGTTGCATACAAGAGTGGTGCTTACTTTTGAAGGATTAATTACACATTATCATGGCTTAGTTAATGACCTGAGATAGACAGGCACCATCCACCTGGCACCTCCTCACCAAGTAAAGGTACCTTTATGGCATGCGGCGTGCACAGGATTGCTTTCCATGCTACTGCTGAACAAAACCCATAAGCATTCAACCCTGCAGTGCAGCAGGTGGAGCACGAGGCCGTGGTTGTGCTTTCTACCCCTCTTGGCTGGGAAACCCTCTGCCCCCAGCCCTACCATCCCCAGGACAGCAAGGCAACCCAGCTGCAGCAGCAATGCTCACTTGAAAAAAGCACAGGAAAAACAGAGATACAAAGCTGTCAGATGCCTACCATAATATCAACTAGGAACGTTCATTCATCTACCATCTTCTTAGGAACCACTGGGCAGCCAAAAGAGCAGGACAGACACAGAGTCCGTGACAAAAGCTGAAGTATTTCTATTTTCCCAACACTTCGCTGTTACAGACAGAACAAACTATACCAGGCAGGCTCAGATGTTAATGGCAATCCTCTGCCCTCCCAGCTGCCTGCATCCCTAGTGCCAGGTGAAGCCCATGAAGAGAAGGTGGTGCTCCACCTTGCCAGTAGTCACAAAGCCAGAGATCTGAGTCCTCATCCTCACATCTGAATCCTCCCAGAGACACGTGGAGTATTTCACTGTTGTTGGTACGAAGTGCACATCAGGTGGTTCAGGGACTGTGGGTCAGGCAGGGCTAGAAGCTGCAAATCTAAAACCTCTCTAGGCACTACATTGTGTCTGCTTATCAGGCATTTCTTGGAGGCATACACTTCTGTCCCAACGTATTCAAAAGCCCAAGGATTGCAGTTGTCAGTGCATTGCCGGAGCTGGAGTTCCCCCTGGTATATTTAGAGCACTCAGTATCGCACCAACTCCTCAGTAAGCCATGATACTCGAGCATGATATATTTTTTATTTACTTTTTAAGGTGTCCTATCCAAAGAAGCTCTTGGATCTTAAATCTGGTCGCCGAACAAGAAAAAGATGGTTGCTCCAGCATTATTCTGTTGCTGCAGTTAGCTTGTTTTTTATTTAGAGAGAAAGTTTTACGTCTCAATTTTCAAGGACAAACTCCTGATCGAGACTAAAATTCTGGGTGAGACAACTGTCCAAATGCATTTGACCCTAGGCCGAAAATAAAAGCTGGCTTCCCACCGTAGTTTCCAAGTAAACTCCACCAAATGACGCAGTGCCCCATACTGCATTTCACAGACACTGTGGATATATTTAGTGTAGGATGCCCCTCCCAGAGCACAGCTTGGGGCACAACTGGCCGAGCAGAACCCAGACAGAAACAGGGGGAAATGAACCCAGCAAACCGTTCTCTGCACTGCTAGCGTGGCTTTTGTTTCTTTGCTTTACTGAAACAAAACAAAACCAAACCACCAACAACAAAAACAAAAGAACTTCACGAGAGGAGTTTTATTTTCAGGTCAGGCAGCAAACCCAAGAACTGTAATTAGGTTCTGGAAATTAGAGGTTTAATTTATTGGTGTTGTCAAATGTTCTTTGTGTTTCCCTCCAAGCCCCAGAAGGAAACGTAGAGGACACGTGCTTCTCAGGCGTGTTGCAAGAGGAAAGGGAGGCAGCACTACATGAGCATCACAGAAGAATGAACACGCTGGGACTCCCCTTTCAGGGGTGTAAAACCAAGGGGCCGCTGGCAACTTTATTTTTATTTACTTTTTAAGGTGCATATTTAGGTGCATGACGAAGCACACTGGGCTGTTTTGGCAATTTATAAAAGTGCCCGAGGAAGATGGAATAATACATTATCGCAGATTAGAAATTAAACAAGAAATCAAGCCAAAACCTAACCACAAGGTTGCATAAACAGGAGAAACCATACAATACCCTTATCCCGCAGCTTTCCCTAACAAAGGTGATTCTTCTGTAAGCCTTTGGGAACCTTTTGTTTTGAAAGGGGAACTTTTGGTTCAGAGCTGGGCTAAGCAGAGCGCGATTCATTAGGCAGAACTCAGTGCAAAGCACAAAGCAATTTCTCTTATTGTTTTCCTCATCCCCAGATGGGAGGTTGGATGGGGCCGCGGAAGGTTCATGGCCATGAAAAGACTTTAATGTCTGAATGGTACCACGAGCACAAAGACAAAAAGATTTCTCAGAGCTGCACTGCTTCATTCTCCTGCGGCAATTTAAGAGGTTGAGCAGAGTAGCTGTCTCCTGGATTTCCCTATCTTTCTTCCTTCTCCCCTGAACAGTGCTCTCACTCTCTCAGCCTCCTTTCCGTGGCCTTCCTTCAGCCAATGATGCCTGAACGCAGCTTTTTACTCCCAGAACATTATCTGTGCCCCAGGCCAGCCTACAAAGAAAGGAGACTATTATTTAAAGAGGTGCAGAGAAGAACTGGGATGTGATCTTAATCACTGACCCTGAGGTATCCTAGAGCCCAGGACCACAATGTGCTGAGACACGAATAAATCTGCTCTGTGGGGAAGGCTGGGCACTCCGGCCATACCTGACAACGATCCAAGAGTTAACCAGGTTTAGAAGTCCTTTTGCACATTGGTGTCCTGTTTCACAGTCACGCAACTGCAGAGAGGAATAATAGCTTGCGACATACAACTTGAGGAAACCTCTTTTTCTTCACAGATTTTTGAAAAGCGGTGTAAGATCTTTCTCTGATTTGAGATAAACAGTTGTTCGTAAGAACTCCTGCAAATATTTCCTGTCCCGTAGACTGTATACGCACTGCTCAAAATATCCGATACCTGAACACACCAGGGTAACAGATGTGGCTTCTTGTCCCTGAATGGATGAGTACAATTCCTAGACACAAATTTAGGATGCGAATATTCAAAGTGAAGATGCCAAAATGCAGGTCCCTACAATAGCATTTGCTATTGGTATTTATGAGCATTTCTGTTATTAAAATCCTTTGTTAGAATATTCACAAAGAGCATGGAAGAGTCTTCAATCACAGTCAAACACCACTCTAAATACTGGCCAAAATTAGAAGAAAAGTTAAAACATTCACCTGGCTCATCATCCTTCCCGTGATGTAATGTTTGTAGCAGGCCCGCCAAGGCAATCCACAGGGGAAGCTGCCGTGAGAACCGCTCTTTTCCCCTTCAAGAACATGTCTCCTGCTCGTTTAGACTAATTGATTTCACACACAGTTGTTTATGTGTGTGGCCTCCCTTGATTTTCTCAGCTCTCTTGGCTCCAAACAAAACAGCTTAGGGACGTAGATGGAGCCAGTTGCATTTTGGAAGAGTGGAGATAACACCTCAAAGCCAAACAGAAAAAGACATTTCTTGGTTCAGAGACTTTCTCTGGATTACGCTTTGAGGCAACTTTACAAAAGCACGCTTCTGGGGAACACCATAAAACTGCTTCAAAGACAGCGCGCAGAGCCCAGAAAACATTCCCCGCCATGGTGGGAAGGGAAAAAAGTAACTTCTGAGTAGGAATATACACGGCAGCTTGCAGGATACCGAACAACAGACAACCAAGTAGCTGTCTCGCGTTTTCAAACATCCTGATGTCACGTGAGAGCTTGTAGCTATGCCAAGAGAGCATCAGAGTTCTGCTTTGTGCATGGATTATGTATCAGGAAGCCGTGCAGTGAACTACCAAACACTGGTTAGAAAGGAAAATTTATCTTGGGCAAGAAATCTGGATATTAATTTGAAAGCACAACACAGAGTAAGGAAGATTAACTGCCCTCAGCCTCTCCAGACCAGCCATGTGGACACACCGCAGATTCAATCTGCAGTGAATTACAAGTCATCACACACAAAGTATTGAAGTAGCCAGCCAGCAAAACCAATGGAAATATACTTTTGTGGATCTGGTCAGAGAATGGAATCTCTGTTCCCCAAGAAGGTCTGGGATTTCAGCATTTGCCTTCATCCCAAGGAAGGATGAAAGGTCAAAATATACTATTTCATGCCATAAACAATTCCAAACGCTTTTGATTTGAAAATGCAGGGGAAAAAACAAGGTATTATTGCTAGAAACAAAACGCTCAACACAAAACACTGATGCAAAACAAGAGATTTCAGTATGTTGATCTGAAATTTAAATCCCTGTTTCAGGTTTCAACTTAAAATGACACTAAGTCTGAGTGGCAATTGGAAACAGAAATCATTAGGTTTTGAAATATCACTATGAGAAAACATGTTTTCCTTCTGAAAATTTCATTGTAGACCAAAGCATGTTTTCTAGTGAAACCTATTTATTTTACCAGCTCCATGTTTGTTCCTGTTGCCTGCTAGACGAGTGGGCATGTGCTCCACGTCCCCAGTGTCAGTATGCCCGCTGGGACACACCAGGAACCAGGTGTGGTTGGCCTCTGTGAGAAACTAGTATGCCATCACCTACACTTATACATTAGACTCTGTCATATACTACTCTGATACGTTACAGAGCAATTACAGATTCCAATTTCAAGGAAAACAGAACCCCATTTTTACACACAGATGATGGGGAGGATCTGTGGGCAGCCCTAGATGCCCCACAGAGCAGCACTTCTTATTTAGCATACTTGACTACAGAATGCTTTCCCATGGTCTGCTTTGCAGAATCTTGGAAAGGAAAAGGCAAATGGGACTCTGGAAACACAATATTACCTCGTAACACTTGTTACTTATTTAATATTGATGCTTTGCAAAAAGAAAAAAGCAACAATAAAACAAAACAAGATCTGAACTGAAACTCTAGGAATCCTCAACATTTCTGAAGGCATCTTTAAGCAAACATAAAACCAAGAGCAATCTCTGCCCTATGCGGAAATAACCAGTGTTTTCTGAAGAAGTGGGGACGACGAGAGAAAGCAGTATAGCACGAACACAGGGTTGTGAAGTTCAACCAAAAAGGCAACCACACCACTAATGTCTGATTTTCTTGACAAATGGGACGAGGAGCATGAGCCTGCAAGTCTGCACTGCATTAACACCACACACTGAGTCCATCTACGGCAACTAGTCACCGGCACAGGACCTCAAGTTATAAGTCAGCAAGCTGGTCTGGAAGGACACTAGTATGTGCTGAGGTGTATTGAGAGATAGCACTACCAAGGAAAAGAGTGCTAGGATCAAGTGATGAATTTAACACTCTTGACACTGAAAGTCAAAGGCTCCTGCCCACTTGGGCAGAGGAGATGAAGGGATAAGCAAAGCTCGGTGAGAAAGAGATTTCAATGACAACAGCACTCAGCAGGGCAGCGACATATGCCTGAGATCCAAATGGGGATTGGATTTTGTGAAAGCGACTCCATGGCTCTCAATACCAGATGAGGCCTGCTCCGTTGACAGACCTTCTGAGTCACTGTCCATGACTTGGGAACAGGTATCGCTTGGGGGTTCTTTCAGTCCCACAGGGGATCCTCCTCCTGGGCCTCCTTCATCCCTGTGCATGTCCTCTTGCACACAGGTTTGATGGATAATACAAAGTGGGGTTGGGGCTCAGTGAAATCGACACTTCCCTTACCAGGAGGAAGAATGGGTTCAAGAGCCTGCAGAGGTGAGAGGCAAAGTGCTTCATCCCTCCATGCTGTGATGGTGAGCAGTACTTAGCTTAGCTACCTTCCATCTGCTCAGCTTGGGGTGACTGCATGAAGCGCAAGGTTCACCAACCCAGATCTCACACAGGTTCACAGAAAGTGGCAAGGAACTGACAGAGCCTTATCTCTAATGTATTTAAAATACATTTCCTAATTTGGCTTTGACCATAAGCCAAAGTCAGGCTTAATTAAAACAAACTAACTTCGTCTGTCTAAACGTAACCACTTTTCCTATTGCTCACAGCTTGGTTTTATGCTTGACTTCAGGTGTCATCTTGCACCTCACTAAGGCCTGGTCCAGACTACTATCAAGTTTACCCCACAAAACTTTGTTAATTCGTGGAGTTTAAAAAAAAAAAAAACAACATGCCTCCCAACACCCCAGTTAACACCATTGTGCTGACATGGATCCCAGCAGGAGTTGTTGCTGCTCCCATTCATGCTCCTCGAAGGTGTCACAGGCAGGCAGTGCCAGTGCTGCTCTGCCATGGATGGGATCTAACAAGAGCGGCTGAGTATAAAAACAGGCTGATGGGAGTCAATTGTTCCCTCTAGGCGAGTCTGACCTAAAATGGCACCATTTTCTTTGAAAATACAGAAGTTTTACAAGCCTAGTGGACCACAAAAAACGTGGTTCTTATGTGCAGTGGGTTCTTATGCTTTTGGAGTGCCACTTGTAGTTATGCAGACTCGTAGATCAACTCCACGAGCTGTGCAGAAAACAACTGGCTCTTGAACCTTTCAGGATTGCACAGTCCCCTTGGAAAGCAGCAGAGATGCTGAAAGAGCCTGAGCAGCTACAATAAAAACTGCACATAAACAGAGCTGCACTCACCAAGCTCACCCAGCTGAAAACTTCCTCGCCATTAATAAAAAATTATTAGAAGTTCATTTTGTCCTTTGGCAAAACTCCCAAACAGCTTGTTAAGAATAGGTGGAAATGGGGAATAGTTATAAAAACAGAGGAGAAATTGTGACAAGGAATTGGCTGTAATTCACACGAGCGCTAACTCGGCTCTACCTGCGTGGCGGGCCACGAAGCTCCGCAGGTGGAACAACAGCTGCAGTCACACACAGTGTGGCAGATGTCAGTGGGAAATCTGGTTTGCACACGCTCTGTGCTGGAGCAAGAAGTGACATCCTGGTTCAAAACCAGAGGTCTTGCCTACAGCATGCAGGGTAATGGGGCCACCCCATGAATATCTGCATCACCTCAATGCAGGACTGTAAAATTCCAGTTTGTCTTTTAGTACATGTGGCTGGGCAGAACCAGCGGTGATGACAGCCACAGGGTACCCAAACCCTCCCAGATGTGACACAGAAATGATAACGGCAACATATTTAGTAAACAAAACCCTGCGCATTCTGCCACATCCAGTATTTATGGTAATTATATCAAGTCTGTACCGCAGCACATCACTGGGAAACCTCTAAACTGCTCTATCTGTAAAAAGAGAAGGAGAAAAGGAACTTCATTTTCTTTTGCACGGTATCAGTTTTTTATGACTGCAGCCAACTCTGGAGTACTTAGGAACACCCCAGAGACTAATGAACCTGACAGCCACAAAATGCTATTTTCTGAAAAATGTTCTATTAATGGCGTATTGGGCTCACACGTTTTTCTCATCATTCTTTGATGTGCAACAAAGCTCAGAGAGGTTTTAACAGCTGAGCAAGGATACGCTCAGTTTATTTGCTTTAGAACTGACTTGTACGTAACAGAGGTGCTCCAGTGCTCCAGGACTCTCTGGAACAATGATACTGAGACAGCCAAGAAACTGAACGGAGAACAACTGGAAGATACATTTAGGGAGAACACTGAAATACCACTATTAGTATGACTTTTGTTAACCCTCCGCCCTTTGTGACATTTAAAAAAATAGCCCAAACACATGCTCTACCCAACAACTTCAGTCTCCTTCATCTCCAAAGCTTAGAAGAAGTACACTCTATTCTCCCCAAATCCTTCAAAATAAACTACGACTTAAACTTCATATATAAAAAATATATATAAAGATACAATGATGCTCTCCTTTCCTTTTCCTAAGAGAAAAACTATCAAACCCTTCAAGCCTTTTTATGACCTAATGAAAACCAAAAATTGCACTCAAACCCTTTTTTCCAAGTCCACGCATGCAACAGTGCCACAAGCTCTCTGGCCACAGCTGATGCTCACTCAAGTAAGATTTACCCTAATGGAGCATCCCTGCTAGAGACCTACAGAATGCATTATTTTATCTGATTTTGCTTTTCCTAACGCCATTCCAGCTCTTGAGACAAAAGCTTTCAAAACTGACTTGTCACTTTGAGTAATCAATTCCAGACTGCTTAAGCTTGCCCAAGCATCAGAATGAGCTGAAATTCGGAAAAAAGATCAAGACCTTTGACAGCGTTTCAAGTTGGATGCTCCAAATCACTAGTCACTGCTGAAAACCTTGGCCTTAGAAACCCTTCCTCTGAATACAAGGGTATTAAACAGAAGGCCACCGGCTTAGCTCAAAGAGTGACAGAGGAGGCTCGGATTCAAACCATCTCTCTCATGTGGTAGACCACAGCATTAACTACACGACAACCAGGCATGCCTGGAAAAGCAGAGATCAATTAGGGGTCTCTTGCAGGGATATGCAGGGCACTACTGGTCTGATCCTGCCGTTTTTATTTAGATGAATAAGGCTGCCAGGTTGGGCCATGTTTACTGTACCAGATTCTGAAACTCTACAGAAAGTTAATTCTGCGCAGCCCAACAGAAATAGGAATGCTTCCTCTCCTCGGCTTTGCCCTCTCGCCAGCTCTTTTGAAGCCAAGGTGCACATCGGTAGGCTCCCAAACAAACTGGGACCAGCACCAGCCCAGGGAAGCCCAGTTCCATACAAAGCAGAATACGGGAGACACATTCAGCAGGAAAGACCTACAGACCAATGCTGAGTCCAGCTGAGCTGCAAGAGGCACAGACCCTTTAGAGACAGCACGGAGCTCTTCATCGTGTTGGGAATCCCTCTGGGAATGATCACAGCCAAAACAAAAATGGCTGTGGGCTGTAACAAGACAAGGGGAGATGTCCCAAAGCCCACTGCAGCATTAATAGGGCAGGAAAGAACATCTGGAGATGACAGAACCAGAGACCCTCCAGCCCTGAGGACTCTGAGGTCCCTTTCTGCGCAGCCAGGTTTAAAAATAAAGCCAGAAGCGGGAAGGACAAGCTGCCCAGGACCTAGAAAGAACCAGCGCCTGCAGGAGAGAAGTACTGAGCAGCAAACCACGGGCCCGAGGCCGCCAGGAAACGTTGAAGCGCGAGCCAGACCCACAGCTCAGCCACAAGAGAGCAGGTTGGCTTTGGAGGGATGAAGCCAGCCAGGGAGTTAAATTTAGACAGGTAAACAGAGCAAGGGGAAGAGATAGGGTTCACACAGCTCCTGCCGCCTGCCTGTGCCCGGGCCTGGGGAGGGCACCCCAATAAATGTGCAGGGTGCAACCACAGGCGGGGGTACCTCCACGTAGGCCTCATAGCCTGCAGAGCTGTGTCCCCCATGGAGCTGTGCATGGGCTGCAGTCCTATGAGCCAGGCCCTGACAGATGCGAGGCTGTGCGCAGACTGAAGGTACCAGAGAGAACGCAAGGAAAAGGCCACAGAGATGGTGTGGTGCCAGAGCCCTGCTGAGCAACCATGCTGAGGGAAAAGGGTGTGAAGGAAGAGGCTTGGTGATTGCTTGTGACACTTAATGAAAGAAGAAGGAGTTAAAGTCTTGCTAACTCAGCCAAATTTTAACATGAGTCTTCCCGGGCCAGAGGACTCAAGGGGATACACAGGACTGCCTTCCTCCAGCTGTCTGCAGCCTCACTGCAAGTCATCAAACTCCACAGCGTGTTTTACAGCGTCCAAGGACAAGTGAAGGATCCCCACAGACGGGCAGGCTGCGGCGTACAGTGGTCTCAGCTTGCAAAGCGCTTCTGCGAAGAAAGGCTGCGTAATTACAAGGGACGTGAGAGCATCCCTACTTTGCGAGACAGCCGCACTGAGAAGCGGCAATCTGCTTTCAATGACCCTGTTGCTCTGCCTCCCTCGCAGCAGAGGAAGATTTGCGTAAGCTTTGTCAATCCACACACCAAGGCTCGAAGGGGCATGGATCGCATGGCCCGGTCCTGCCACGACTCTGTACGTACGCTTCCATCCGGCTATCTCTGCAGCCAGCCCCATCATCACTCATGCCTGAATTAAAGCGCATTTTCCAAAAAGATAGTCGGTCTTTATTTGAGAATTTTAAGAGCTAACATTTCTTTTGGCAGCCTCTTCCAATGCCTAATCACCCTGCTGTTAGACACGTTGCCTAGTGCTAACGTGAATGCACATAGCCAAAACACCCATCCACGCACTGTCGTGCACAGTTCTCTCCCTGAATCAGAAAGCTCTCTGAGTACCAGCCAATTCCTACCGCTGAATGCACTGGGTATCACCAACCCACCTCCCAGTTCTTTCTCTGAAATGCTACTTAGGTCCACATTCCTTAAATCTCCCATTAGAAAGGACTGTCTCCAGTCCAGGAACAACTCCCGTGACTCCCCTTTGCACCGCCTTCAATGTTAATGAAGTTGTATCCCTTTTCCAGCAAGCTAACATCCCTTCCTCTGTTAAAAATGGAAGTACATCACGGACTGGACAGTCGTACATGACAACATGCCTTGGCTATCCACATCCTGATTTAAGAAGTACTGTGCTTAAAAGTCTTTCTGAAACACTTCTTGTATGCGTGTCCAATTAATTTTGAAATGATTAAATGGTTTTCACTAGAACTTTGATCACCCATTAGGAAAAAGTTCTTCTGAACAGAAACAATTTATATTCATTTAAATGAGCAATTGTGCAGTTTTCAGAAAAGGCTGGTTTCCCTGCATGCCTCGAAACCCAAGCCCGACAACTTCAGGACAAAAGACTCAAGATCTAAAGCGCTCCAGAAACACAGAGGCCTACTGGGCTAGAGAAAGAACAAACAGCACTGAAGGTGATCCCACTGATTGATTTGGGTTTCTAAATTTCACAACATTTGATCGCCTGCTAAAAGCCCAAGCTCCTGGAAACTTCAGTATACACAAAACAGAATCTTTCTTTAAGAAGCTGTTTCTGGTCTTTGAAGAAAAAGCCTTGAAAAGACTTTTCAATGACTTACTACCTAAAAAAAAGTAAGAAAACCCAAGTTTTTAGACCCAGCTCTTGCAAGACTTCAGTTTTTTTCAACTGATCTCGTGCATTTTTGCAGATTGGAAGTGAAGGGGCTGGGAGAGAAGACTTCTCAGTAGTGGAAGCCAGCAGCAACAATTTCAGCTTCAGCGTGCCCCGAAAAGAGGCTAGTAACACACACGAGGACATTTTAGCTTTGCATACAATAGAGACTGGGCAAAGGACACAGGGGCTGCTTACAGCTGCCAGGAGGAGAGGTGAACCAATCCCCACGTCACCGAATGAGCTGGGGGGGACTCACTTCCAAAAGGAAGGAATCTCTTGCTGAAGCTACTGGGCACGGAGCGCAAGTGAGAGATGGAGCCTGGGAGCTCAGGAAATCCACGGCTGGGCCGTGGCCAGCTTGCTTGTCCAACTCTGCCTCCTACCCTCAGCTGGCAGGCGAACCTCATGCTTTTCTCCTCATATACTTGGCTGATTTCTTGAAAGAAGAAGGAAAAAAAAAAAAAAAGGAGTGCTTGGGCTAGCTTTGCTGCCACACATGGTGGCTTACTCCACACTTTGGATGCTTGGAGCAAGAGAACTCCACCTGAACTCCTTCAGCGCCCAACCTTTACTGTGTACAAATCCATGCGTCCACGGATGGGACGCTGGTTTAAGAGGAGTTTGTCTGTCCTGTGAACATCGAGAAAGTCCTCATCAGGAAACAGCACTCAATGTGTAACAGAGTCAGGAGAGGAGGTAGTGGGGCAAAAGGCAGCCCCGGTGCACCGCTGAAGTGTGGTAGAGCACACTGTCAGAAACGTGCACTTGAGGAACGTGATGGATGTGCACCAGTTTCTGGCTACAAAGGAAATGAAGCAAGAACATAAATACTGGTCCAAGTGTGAGCAAGAGCACTGCTCTATCACAGAAAGGAGAGAAACAGGTGAGTAGGTGGGTGAAGGCAGCAAAGCAAGGGTGATGGTGAGCATATGATGGAGAGCATTAGGAGACAGGAAAAAGATGGATAGAGAACATGAAACAGGGATGCTCAACTGGTGGCAGAAGAAAAACGCAAAGAACATGGGGCAACAAAGTGCGTCACAGCACATGAGAACATATTTGGGGAAGTTCTTCCATTTATACTGCTACGAGAGAAGTATTGCACCACGATTCCCAGAAAAAGCAAGTTCTGTAGAACAGTGTGCTTGTTATGGGCACAGCTGCGATGCTGGCGCCCTGATGCCATGACACCAGATGCCCCATCGCTACTTGTGCACGTTTCCAGGTCACGAGCACCGCGTCGAGGCCCGCTGCCGCGCTGAGGGCACAACGGCGAGAGCGACAGCGTGGGCACGGGGCTAGCAAGAGGGCACGGGACCTCGTCCCAGAGGAACACCCCTTCTCCTCTGGGAGTACCGCCCGCCTTACCGGGGTACACCTGCTTTGCCAGTCCCGCCCGTCGCATCACGGAGGACCGTCCCTCACGCCATCGCGACCGAAGTAGCGGCCCCGCGGACGGCCCGCCTCTCTCCCACCGCCGCGGCCCCCGGCTCTTTCCCCCGACCCTCCGAGCCGGGCCGAGAGGCGGCGGAGGTCCCCGCCCGGCCCCAGCCCGCGCCCCGCTCGGCGCCC